>NC_053446.1:7831251-8113983 GCF_007990345.1 Gossypium hirsutum | reverse complement strand
CAATTCAGAAAAATAAATTTAAAGTAAAGAAATATTTAAAAAAAAAAATAGCTATTAGAAAAAAAAAAAAAAAAAAAAAAAAAAAAAAAAAAAAAAAACAGCAAGTTCAATTCAAAAAGCTTTTTCAGAATATTTTTACAAGCCTATGTTATTACAAACGATTTAAATAAAAAATTCCCTACTATAAAATTAGACTTGATCATGAACCATTTGATATAAGTAGTATTGGGTTTGTTAAAGAAATAAAAATCAAAATTTTTTTCCATTATTAAAAGATTTTGCATTTATTAAATCTATATTATACGTATGATAAATGAAATGATTTTATATTATTTCATCTTGAAATCAGTAGTCTTAATGGTATAGCTAAAAAAGAAAAATTTATCAGCATATCAATTGACATTAAAAAATGATGGAGGTCGAACCTTTCAGTAACTAAAGAAGAAAAAAGAAACTTGACAAAAAATATTGACAAGTGTTATAATAATCTCAGTTATTATCATATCCAAACAAGAATAGATTTAATGACCAAAGTCCAATATTACTTCAACAAAAACTATAGCCTATGACTGATGGAAGAAGAATATTGCATATGATATTGGAAACACTCAAGATGATAGAGACGAAGAATCCGTGCAACTATTAAAAAAGATAGCTGACATGGAGATTGATGATATTTCATCACACATAATAGAAGAAATCAAAAATACGTGGGAAAATTAGAACTCACCAAGACTGTCAATAGATTGATTACAGCTAGATGAAATGGAGGAATGAATCTAGTTAATATTCAAGAAGGATAAAAGCCAATTGGAAAAAACCAATTAAAATATCAAGGAAGCAACTTGGGAAAACGACATCCAAGTGAAAACAAAAAAGGAAGCTACATGGGAAAATTACATCCAAGAAAGCAACTTGGGAAAACGACATCTAGGTGCAGACAAAAAAGGAAGCAACGTGGAAGCAACCATGTCAAATCAATGATGAGACATTATCCTTATCAGAAAAACTGTGCGAGATTCAAAGAAAATTAAATAGAGTTCAAGAATTCTCCTATAAAAGGGAGATGAAGGAAGCCTAAGAGGGCATCGAAGTTAGTTTAGAAAACCTTTCCCTATTCACTTCTCATCCACCAACCTCTCTTCAGTACAATCAAATAAAGTCCTCTGAAATCTAAATCTATGATTTCCATTTAACCATCGACGATGCCCCGTATAAGAGAACTTCTTCCCAGTATATAATCACTTCAAACATGTTTACGCCACACAACAAGGACAAGCATAACGTCCTTTGGTACTCCAACCAGATAAATTGACATAAGCCGAGAAATCATTAATAGTCCACAACAAAGCTGTAAGCAAATAAAAGTTCTCCTTTCTCAAGACATCATATGTTTCAACACTCGCCCATAACTGTTTCAACTCTTCAATAAGTTGCTGCATATAAATGTCAATATCATTTTCGGGGCCTTTCTCTCCAGGGATAATCATAGATAAGATAAAAGAAGATTGATTCATGCAAATCTATGGAGGCAAGTTGTAAGGAACAAGCACTACAGGTCAAGTACTGTACGAAGTACTCATGATTTTAAAAGGATTAAATCCGTCAGATGCTAGCCCAAGCCTCACATTCCGAGGATCGCTTACAAAGCTTGGAAATTACTGTCAAATGATTTCCAAGCTAAAGAATCTGTAGGATGCCTTAATAATCCATCATTGGTTCATCGATCATGATGCCACCTTATAGACTCGGCTGTCTTTGATGACATGAAAAGCCTTTGAAGCCTTGGTATTAGTGGAACTATGAATTTAGGCAACATGTAGTCATTTGGGCAACTATGAATTTGTCGTACCAAGGCCTAAATCTTTTATTAGTTTCTTCATATCTTTGCATGAATGAGGGATCTTTGCAAACGGAAACATGTCTCTCAAAAACCTAACAACAGTGTAAAAGAGTTTCCGGTCCACCCTCCCAAACATTTTAAGTGAAAAAGACGAATGTAAAAGGACAATTTTGAAAATTTTGATCTCTCATAAAGTTCTTCATTCATTTCATTAAGTAACTTGTAGAACTTTGCCGTTTCTCCATTTGGATCTTCATCAGGTACACTTCTTCCCGTTTCAATAAAAGCATTTCCACCAATATCACAATCATTGGATACAATAATTTCAAGTGGAAACGATTGCAAACCATGACTGTGCATATTAAATGCATCATGCACATACCTTCATGTCATCTTCTCTAACAGACTGATGGTAAGCATTATGAGGATAAGCCGGATTAATCGTTGAAGAGGTTCTACGAGGTGTACACTCTCCATGGAAAATCCATTTTTTATACCCGAATAAAGCCATCAAAAATTAGATGTTCATAGACAACTTCACGAATATGCAATTGATGTTGCTACACTTCTTACATGGCAAAGAATCATATTCTCTTGGCTTGCATTTTGAAATGCAAAATTTAGAAAAATTTGTACTCCATTTCGATAGTCGTTGCTTACCCTTGACAAATTCATCCAACTCTTATCCATTTCGTAGTTCTTGAAGTCTAAAGTTGACAATAAATTACTGTTACTTATGTGTTCTAAATTGATCTAAATCATGTCATTGTACTAAAATAGATAATACATTTCAAGTATCAAGTATTTAATGGGTGTAAACTAATTCAGGTAAGTTGTTTATTTATAAGTATAAGAGTAGGGAAAAACAATAGTGTTGCCCAAATTTATGTGATTTTTATATATTTGATCCAAAGTTTTATGTAAGTTATGATATGATATATATTTATGTATTATGTAAGTTATGTAAGTTATGATATGTATTTATGTAAGTTATGATCTAAAGTTTTTTTTTATTCTTTAAATGTTTATGTAAGTTATGATTATCATCTTTAAATTTTAACCTTAGATTTTAACCCTTTAATTATACTCTTTTAATTTTTAAATTTGTGTTTTTATCACCTTTATGTTTGCTATACTTAAAAAGATAAAAATTAACAAATTAATAATTATATGTTAATAAAGTTAATATTTGTTAATTTTCATCTATTTTGAGTTAATATTTAAATTAAATTTCCATGAACTTTTTAACTTTATACTACGCATTAAAATCGATCAATTTATTTTATGATAATATTTATGAAAAATATTAAAATAATTTTAACATTAAGATAAATATTATTTTCCTTTAAAAATTTTATTTTAATTAAATAATATTTATTTCTATGATAAATATTATATTATATTTTATTTTTGAAATTTGAACTTTAAACTATATACTTTTAAGGATAAATAAAAAATATTATTTAAATTAAATTTTCTATGAAAACTTTAACTTTAAAACTAAATATAAAAATTAATGAATTTAAATTTAGAATTTAAAATAATAAATTAATAACACAATTAAAATCCAAAAGTTAGAACTCAAGTTATCATCTTCCTCTTCTAATTTGTAATTTTTTATTTAGCTATTATCATGAGATAATAATTAATTTAAAATATTTTTAAGAAACAATTACTTTAAATTTTTAATATCCTTGAAATGAGTAACTTTATTAGAAGAAAAACTAAAATTATTTTTAAATTCGAAATATGATATTAATTTAAGTCATTTTACTTAGTAATTAATTTATCTCAAATGAGTAAACTTTTGTTCCTCAACGCGAAGAAATAATAATATATAATAGTAAATTTAGATCTTAATGTTTATATTTTTTGTCAATTTAATCCTTATTATTTTAGCTAAACTTAAAATTATAAAAATAAAAAATAAAATTTAACATAGTATTATATGTTACATTAACAAATAATTTAAAATTATAAAAATAAAAAAATAAAATTAAAATTAAAAATATAAAAAATTCATAGAAATTCAAAATATTAAAATTAAAATGCATTCATATCACCAAGTATTCATATCACCAACATTAAAATTAAACTGCCCTTAAGCCGAGTCTTAGGCTTATTCATGCTAGGTACATACGCATCCCCTCTTTTTGAAGCATTAATTAAGCTGAAATTTAATAGCTCCTTATGTGATAGTGATCGAAGACTAAAGAAAACAGTAATGAAAAACAACCATTAATTTTAGTCTGTACCAGGCATTAAAAAGGATAGCACACCTTCGCAACGAACTGCAACCTGCACTGGGACAATATTATCTGCCAACTAATGCTGATAACTACGTATCTCCAAACCCAAGCTTTAAGTGTTTTCCCAAACCAAAACCCTGCAATAATACATCATGAGGTGTTAAAAGACTCATTCTCTTCCTAAGCTGGTGGACACTGTGGAAAGGGGTTTTAAAATTCAAAGAATAATACATAAAAGACTGGGATTCTCAAGAACCCTTTTATCAAGGTAGCAGTTAAAGGGATATCTCCACCAAAAGAAATTAGAAATCACCACGTAAGCTACTATATTAGCACAATGGCCACAACAAACAACACAAGGGCTTCATCCTTCACACACATATAAACACTCAATCTCCCGTGAAGTTTTTTATGGTGTATTTGGAGGAGATTCTCATGTTAGGGGAATCGATGGATTCATATACCAAACCTCTAGTTTTTTTTCCCTTTCGCTCTTCATCAATATTAAAAAGAAAGAAAGAAATAGCAAAATACAATGAAGAATCAGACAAGCTGAAGCAGGAAATCACAATAAAAATAGTTTCCACAAATCTGAGCATGCACACAAACAGACATCTCTATTCAGATGATTAAAGAAGACCCTGGGGTCAGTAAAAAGTTCCAACATTAATCAGATAAAAAAATCAGTTGCAGATCACAGGTTCTATAACTGGTTCAAGGGAAAGAAGGAACAAAAGGGATTAAAAAGAATGTCAATTTCATGGAATAACCAATTACAAAAAGAGTGAACTAATGGTATTAAAAATATTCTTCGTTTCATTCTCATTTGCTTCTTCCTTTTCCATTCGTTTTCCAACCTGTTATTGTGGATTATTGTGAGTGAATACTCCCAATATTCCAAACAAACATGCTTTATTTCTTAAGTATGAAATAAGAAAAAGTCCTATATGATAATAAAGGCATTAGACATATTCATAAGATGAGCATATTACTAACATTATACAGGTGTCCCATGCAGATTAGGTTTCCGGGGAGAACAACAGCAGCCTCCCATATCCCGCAGTTATCTTTGTTATCCACTCAATACAAAGGTAGTTTGGCGCATTTTCCCCTGTTATTCGACATCAAAGGACAAGTAGAATATAATAGTTTCAAACACAAGGAGAGGGAAAAAACCAACTTACAAGCCGGGAAAAAACATGTAACATACTAGAAAATAGAATCAAGCTTTGAGAAGCATGAACAAACAAAGTAAAAAAAATCCTTACTAATCATGCTAAACAGAAATGGGAATATAAAAAAATAAATCATCCCCATGTATAGACAAATTATATACAAATACACTAAAACAGTAATAAGACCATGAAATAAAATTAGGCAAAGAATTTACCTTTTGAAGCGGCAGCGGAGAGAAAGAGGCGAAGAATTTCCAGCCAAAAATTAGGCTCAAACAAAAAGTTAAATGATTTGATAATTGGAGGGAAACAAGAATTTATGTTGGCTTGTTTCTTTAATAGTTAGAGATTTCGATCAGTTAGGGGAAATTGGGGAAGAAATAAAGTGATTTGGGAAAAATAACTTAGGGATTTCAGGGAAATTTGATTTGGGGAAAAACTAAAGGAATTTCGGGGCTAACAAAATGACACCGTTTAGGTCCACTTTAATAAAAATTTGCGGCGTTTATGAAAAACGCCACTAATGTATAATCTTTGTGGCGTTTTAGTCCAAACGCCACTAAAAATGGCGCCGTTTTGTAAAATTTTAATACATATTCGCTGCATTTTTGGTCCAAACGCCGCGATTGCTTCCTTTTGTGGCGTTTCTAATAAAAATATCGTCATAGCTCTAAACTTTTGCGGCGTTTTTGGTCCAATCGCCACTAAAAACGCCGCTAAAAGCTTAATTTCCTGTAGTGGGTTAAGAAAACGGTTTTCAGTTATAGTATAAGTTCAAAAATTTTGAAAACCGAGTCAACGTCATATTTATAACAATAAATCTTTTCTTGAAATGTACTTGTACTTTGTATGAGATGGATTTAAATTACACAGAACAAGAAACTTAATTACTTTCAGTAGGAAAGTAATTCTATTATAATTACCAAAAAATAGAATTTATTTTAAGTAAATAATTTTTTGGTTACTTTATGGCAGAATAACAATATATCAAACTTATGTTTTAATAGCTCTACTAATATTATCTATTTCTAGAGATATGGGATAATTCTAGTTGAATAAGAATAACACAAATAATACTTATTTAATAAAAAATACTCCCCTAGTCTAACTAGGAGAGTGATGAGCGGCACACCCTAGTAAATATTACTAAGGTTGCCACCCCTCACTTATCATATGAGGGGATTGAACTTCTCATGTATTGAGTCTAATTATATGTACTGCTTTAACTTTTGACCTAACAATTTATAATTTAATCTATTCCAATATTTGTTTTTTATTTTCCAAAATAAATATTAATTTAATTAATCAAATTAACTAAATTAATTTAGTGATTACGCATACTATCCAAACTCAAAGTGTGTATTCTTACACTTCATTCCTGTAACCTTATTCAACTAGTTTATTATAATCTCTATAGTTGCGTTTAATACCTCATCAAGTTTTTTGATTAAATCAAGCTCACAACATTCTTATCATTGGTGAAAGAGGTTTGTTACCCCTGTAATACTTATTATTCTTTTGTTCTTATGTTTCAATTCTCAATTTTTATTAATGCTCTTTTACTAATTTTAGTTTCTACTTTTTCTATTCTATTATGTTGTACATTTTCTTTTTATTATTTCTCTAGTAGATAGTAATTACCTGGTGTACAGTTAATTAAACTTATATATTTCATTAATTGAGTAGATCGAATTTTGTGAAATGATCAACAATTGAATTGTGAATGGTTGGATCAATTAGTTAATAAATTACCCTAAATTTAATAAAAAATTATCGGTAGATATAAAATTGTACTAATAGTTGCTACGTATAATACGCTTGGATCAACAAGTTTCAACCTCTCATTATTGTGTCGAACACTTGCTCAAGAATTTTCGGTATGTATTTTTAAATTCAAAAATCTAAAATAAATATTAAAATGCTAAATCCTTCAAATATTTTGAACACCTTAATTTCATAAACAAATTGTTCCATCTTAATTTTAAGGGGAAAAGAAGAGCAAAGTAATTAACTAGAAATTGTAGGGTTTTACCCCGAAGGGAACCCTTCCAGAAATTCTCAAAGGCCAGGGCAGAACCCAGGCCTAAGAGGGGTCTGGAAATAGTTTTCAACCAGCAATAGACGCGCCTCGGTTAAAACCTCACTAGCTGCGTCATTGCCCCAAGCGCAAAGATGGCTTGACCAGATCTTTTTAGCTCCATTTTATAGCAGGTGCAAGATTTGTCTGAGTTATTGTCCGGTACATGTGGGATATAATAGCCTAATTTTGTGTATTTTGTTGTATCCTTGTTTAGCTTCTAGTGTAGTTTTTTTTTTGTTTAACTTCACAAGAAAATTAAATGAATAAATGTGCAATTAAAACTTTTTACCTATATTAAATAATAATACTATAAAAATACGATACATATGATTTTTTTTTTACTTGTCTTCTATTCAAGTCAGCCACTTTTAGTGGTTGAATTATTTTGAAGTTTCAATTTTTCTAAATAATTATAAGTACAAAGTAAAATGCTAAAACATGATTTGAGTAAAAATTAAATTTAAAACATAAATATAATAATACTTTATCATCAATTAAAAATATATCAAATATGGAGGTCATTGCTGATGCAAATGAGTTGAGGTGGATGTTGAACGCCATGTTTAGTACTTCAAATTGTAAAAGAAAATGTTTTAAGAAATTGAAATTTAAAGCCTGGCATTAAATTTTTTTTACTACTTTTTTTGCTCGGCCATCAAAATGATTATATTAAAAATAAAACAACCACTGAAAACAGTGGGATTACAAAGATAAAACAACATAAAAAATAACCCAACCAAAAGGATACACCAAAATAAAACCAGAAAACACCAGTAAACCATATAAAACAAGCCACATAAAACAGCTCTAAAAGTCAACTAGAGAAAAATCACCACCACACGAGCACGATCAAAACTCGGCATTAGCCATGCTGTTGGCGTTGCGGAACAACACCATAAAGACACCATGACACATTCACAAGAATGCCACCATAAAGACACTCGTTGCCTTCAAGTCTTCCTCTGAGATTAGTCAAGCATTTATCCAACTCCAATACCTCCGAGTTTAGAACCCTAAGTTCACTCAATTGATGAAGATCCTCCATCAGCTTCACAAAGACAACAGCCTTAGTGTACAAGTTCCAAACTCCATCTCGATTACGTGGTATTTAATTGAAGAACACGGCACCATGTGTGTGAAGCCATGTAAATGTTATATACAAATAGTAAGCATTGTTTCTATTATCGTAAAACAGTGAAATTTTAAAATCAAATAGCTTCTAGGTTCAATTTAAATGATTAGAACGTAGAACTGAAAAGCCAATTAAATGATTGAACGGCAATTCTATGCGCCAACTACAAATTGAAACAACAATTCTTCAATGAACTTCAGAAATTAAATTAGATACCATCCATTAGGTTTGGACTAAAACTCAAGTACATTAACCCTTAAAATAGTGTCTTTAAACAGATTTACACCTCAATTATTAATACAATCCGAACAAGAAGCTACCGTCTATTGGTTCAAAAGGTTAAAACTACAATCGGAGGGGTGTGCCAGAACGATGCAGCAGTGCAAAACAAAGACGACACTCGAGAACCCCAATAGCAAGCTATTGTTAATGAGCTCTCCCCCTAAAAATATTGATTTAATATCATGCGTATCAATGATCCACGTATCAGATATTAAACTGATAAGAACAGATACTACACTTGATCTTAGCCAAAAGGCCGAGAAAGGTATGAGCTTAAACTCATCTTGATATTTCTTTTATAATGCGTCTCTGCCTTACCCTTGGCTTGCGCTCTCTATATGGGATTTCGACTATGTCAGAAGGAACTTTTAGTTTGCTATGGACAAAACTAGTATAATTTTTCCTGCACAGCACATTGCATGTTGGTGAATTTGCACATGTAAATTTTTGGATATTATAACACTAGTCCTCTTATTGCAGCTTGATATAGGTCAAAAGATGAAGAAGCAATCAGTCTTTCCAACTATGCAATATTAGTAGGTAAGCCATTAAATACTAAAGAAGAATTCGCAAACTGTAAGGTTTACATTACATGGAAGTTTCTGTTTGTATACTTTTGCAAAGGTTTCTATCTTTACTTTGGGAATTGTTGACGTCCACAATTTATTAAAATATGTTATATTTTACATTTACCGTAATTAAAGCATCTTATGAATTAATGTCTTACACTAATTTTTAAATTAATTAATTTTTTATTCAGAAAAAGAGTTTCGAAGCCCAATTGCAGGTGACATAATTTTGAATAGGAAGATTTGTAGCTGCTTTGATGGATATGATAGGAGAGATAATGGAAGACTTAGTTCTTCCGGATATGGTATTGGCAGCAATTCAAGGAAAGCTGTTGAAATGAGCAGGCCTAGTTCGTCCGTCCGGTGACGTTCCACAAAACCTGAAGCTATCAACTTGCCTTTGAGTCCAAAACGCTGTTACAGGTAGCCTCTTCATAGGAAATGGAGTGGCTCATCAGTTGGAAGCTGATGTTGTTAACAACATAAAATCTCTTTATTTTGACCGACATATTTCAACATTGAATTATTAGATTTATTCTGTTTTCAGCTAAAAACAATTTATGCCTTCCTTTATCTCCTCTAGTCTTATATGTGACCATTTTGGAATTTCTGGGAGGCTCCCTTTGGGGCTAAATACTTATAATTGTGTCGAAACCAACTGATATTTGCCTTGCCCAATTAATTATGTAGTCCAAAAAGAACCATCAATCAAAGCCATTAAAATATAAGCTCGCTCTCATTAAAGCTGCTCTGCCATTTCATCTTTGGAAACAATGGACACCGACATCGCAAGAACATAACAGTTGTCCGAGGAATTTATAGGACGGAGCAAGAGTCGCTGGTCATAACCTTACTTGAACAGTATCTGTTCAATAGGCACGAATCTCTGGTCATAACCTTACTGAAGCTGTGTAGAGGATCGTTTCCTCCCGACTGCAATTGAGGTCACTACTGTCTACCCTAGACCATGAGACTCAATGATCACCCATCGACTCCGTTTATATGCCGCACCCCGTACAGGGATGTTTAAACATTGTGAGATGCTCTCTCTTTATATGGTCCACCCTTACGTTTTGTTTATCATATACTAGGGATGTGGACTAATTGTGTGGTTGTATTCTTTAAAAATTTCACACCATCATTTTCATCATTTTCATTAAGGATTAAACAAAGAGTAACTAAAACAGAATCAATTAAAAACGATAGTGATAAAATTAAAAATTTTTGTAGTTTGATGATCAAATAGAAATATATTAAAAATTAAGTGACTAATAATGTAATTTATTCTAATATTTATTTGACATAATTTATTTGAGGCTTGGCTTTATGGGATTACAACATGGTGAGCTAGACTTTATTTTCTAATGCTTATTGCTTATGAAGAAAAATAAATGTACAATGTTAAATTTATTCGGTATTTTAAAAACATTAGTTCTACTAGTTGACATATCCAATCTTGTTCGGTTTATATAATTTTAATTTGTAAATCAAATAGCATGAAATGATCACAAGATTGCCTGATGGACTTTGCCGCACTTTTATTTCTGCGAGAGCTTCTTGAAATATATGCTTTTAAACATACTCGGAGATTGCTTCATAAAAATTATGTCATATTCATTATTAAATCCTACGATTGACATACAATTATTTTATTAACTTAAAATTGGTAGGGGTTGCGTGAACACAGATCCATGCTGGTATCAACTGACCCTTTCCTGCTGGTATCAACTAGCATGGAATGGTCACAACTCACAAGGTTGTCTCTCTCTTACACTTTTTTCACTCCCGCGAGCTTTTCAAGCTATTTATCCGTACGTAACAAAGAATTATGTCCTATATTATGTTACAAATTACTTTTTACAGCTTGAAATTGGTAGAGGCTGCGCGCACGCAAGCCCTACTGCCACAAATTATGACATAGGCTCTCCCTCCTGGGGAGACCTTAAAGCAGCACCCCTCCCAAGTGCAATGGTGGTCACTACTCTAGGCCATGAGTCTTCATGATCACTCATTGACCCTGTCCAGGTAAGTATGTTTTAATGTTGCCCTATCCTCTCTCCTTATACACCACCTCTTATGTTTTGTTTACCATATGCTAGCAATGTGGGATTCAAGTTGCATTGGGGCCATAAAGATCTAGAACATTTTTACCTTTCAATGCTTCTAAGCAGTAATTAACATTTCCCAATCTCAATTTCTGTCAATAATAATATTGTTTTATTTTGTCAACATTATTCTTAATTTTATAGTAATGTGTTAAATACTTTTCAATATCAAATATCGATCTTTTAAAATACCAATAAATATAAAAAAACATGCTCATTGTTGCTATGTATAATACACCTGAATGTAAGTGAATTTTTCTTATTTACTAATTTAAGATTGAAACATTATGATTTCATTTAGGATTATTAAGTGTATAAACAATATCTATATTTATAAACCCATCGTCCAACCTCTATTTCAAAAAACCGAAAACGTATGTTATCCTAATTAGTGTAAGTCATGATTCATGACTAAAGTACATAATATAACACATTGATTGAACTTTATTTGTTCCATACGCCACAAATTTTATTGAAGTGAAGTCTACATAATAAAAAAAATGGTATTCATAAGACATGAGTTGGCCATTTTCTTCTTGAAAGTTTAATTTGTACAGGGATGTGCTCAACCAAGGAAAACAGGAGCGGATGACCAATACATGCATAGTTTAAAAATTTTAAACAAAATTCAACATGTATCAATACTTATACTGAATTATCGATATCTTTACTATAGCATCGATACTTTGACTGAAGTTCGTTACTTTCCTTAAGGTATCAGTATTTTACCCCTGGTATCGATACCAAATCTTGATTTGATGTTCGGAAATAAGAGAAATTCATTATGGAACAATGTACACCTTTATTCCCTAACTCTCTCGGTCATTTCAAATTAGCCCAATATGTTCAAAATATGCGGTTTGTCATCCAAGATCATTATCCAACAACTCATTTCTTAAATATATATATGATATTTTCTTAATCGATGAACTCTATGTGGATACCTTTTGTACCAAAATTCATAGAGTTAACACAATTATCAAAGTTTTACAAATAAGTCATTTAGAGGACTTGTATCAGCAAAAATAGTTTACCTTTTCCACATACCATCACTATTGCCAACATTTATCGATTAATTCATCAATTAAGACTTCCTTAATTCATTTTAAAACATTCACTCACTTGATACTTCAACAGTAAATTTGATGTTCTTCTACGTGTTAGCAGATCTATAGTTTACAATAATTTCTTAACATTATAACTCTCATATTAATTTTGCCTCATCCTCCTTTCCATTCCACATCCTTTATGTATATATTAGAATGTTTAGCTTTTAGTATAATATGCTTATACGTAACATTAACTATAATTCCACTATTTACTTATGTGTTAATAACAAAGTTGTCCACTTGTGTCATAATCAATTCATTATTTATATTTTGAGCTACAGAATTCGAAATTAAGATCTGCTTGATATTTTGAAACTGGGCTCAAATATATTTTACCATAAAAATTTCAAAATTTATACTTTAGCCAATCAGTATAATAAATTCTTCAAATTTTCCCATGTTTTGTTGTTTGACAGTTTCGACCTTTCTTTACTAAGAATCAATTATCTACGGGGTTCAGATAATGTTTGTGTTTGATTCTCTTGAAATTAGGCTTGTTAAAAATTTAAACATACAAATTTAATTCCCTAATAAGTTTTGTAAAATTTTTGATGATTTTTCAAAGTCAGAACAGGGAAACCTGAATCCATTCTAACCTTGTCCGACAAAAACTAATATATCTCAAAATCTACAATTCCATTGCTTACACCTTTTATTCTATACAAAATTAGACTCAATAAGCTTTAAATTTATCTTTAATTAAACCTCTAACTAAATTTCCATGATTTTTTGGTGAATTTTCAAAGTTGAGCCACTGCTGGTGTCCAAGCTGTTTTAATGGAAATATTTTCTTCCCATGGTTCTTTACTAGAGGTGCTCGTGGGTTGGGTCGGACCTAAGCATGATATTAGTATAATTTATGCTTGTCTAAGATTGGCCCAACCCAAAACATGGGCTTAAAATTTTGCCCAAACTCGTATATATCTGCAAAAGGCTAACCCAAGCTCATTTTAGGTCCACCCATATTATTTTTAATTTTTTTTAAAAATATTTATTTTATATTATTTTAATATTTAATAATTTTATACATTTTTATTTATTGAATTTTTTATATAGTCATCTTAACACTATTTTAATGTTTACATTAGAGTAGTATTATATATTTAGTATAAGTTTATCTTTTTAATGTGTTTTAAATTATATAATATATAAAAACAATATAATATAAAGTATTATAAACTTAAAAATGGGTCAGGCTGGGTCGGGCTCGAGGCTTGAATTTCAAGCTCGAGCCTATTTTCAAGCTCAAGCCCGACCCATATTTTAAACAGCCCTAATTTTTTTGCCTAAACTCATTTTTTGAGCCTAATACTTTTACCCAAACCACCCCAAATTTTGGGCAGACCTTCGGGCCTTGGCAGGTAGCCCGACCAATGAACAGGTTTCCGGGGAGAACAACAGCAGCCTCCCATATCCCGCAGTTATCTTTGTTATCCACTCAATACAAAGGTAGTTTGGTGCATTTTCCCCTGTTATTCAACATCAAAGGACAAGTAGAATATAATAGTTTCAAACACAAGGAGAGGGAAAAAACCAACTTACAAGCCGGGAAAAAACATGTAACATACTAGAAAATAGAATCAAGCTTTGAGAAGCATGAACAAACAAAGTAAAAAAATCCTTACTAATCATGCTAAACAGAAATGGGAATATAAAAAAATAAATCATCCCCATGTATAGACAAATTATATACAAATACACTAAAACAGTAATAAGACCATGAAATAAAATTAGGCGAAGAATTTTACCTTTTGAAGCGGCAGCGGAGAGAAAGAGGCGAAGAATTTCCAGCCAAAAATTAGGCTCAAACAAAAGTTAAATGATTTTGATAATTTGGAGGGAAACAAGAATTTATGTTGGCTTGTTTCTTTAATAGTTAGAGATTTCGATCAGTTAGGGGAAATTGGGGAAGAAATAAAGTGATTTGGGAAAAATAACTTAGGGATTTCAGGGAAATTTGATTTGGGGAAAAACTAAAGGAATTTCGGGGCTAACAAAATGACACCGTTTAGGTCAACTTTAATAAAAATTTGCGGCGTTTATGAAAAATGCCACTAATGTATAATCTTTGTGGCATTTTAGTCCAAACGCCACTAAAAACGCCGCTAAAAACGGCGCCGTTTTGTAAAATTTTAATACATTTCGCTGCATTTTTTGTCCAAACGCCGCGATTGCTGCCTTTTGTGGCGTTTCTAATAAAAATATCGCCATAGCTCTAACCTTTTGCGGCATTTTTGGTCCAAACGCCGCTAAAAGCTTAATTTCTTGTAGTGGGTTAAGAAAACAGTTTTCAGTTATAGTAGAAGTTCAAAAATTTTGAAAACCGAGTCAACGTCAACAATAAATCTTTTCTTGAAATGTACTTGTACTTTGTATGAGATGGATTTAAATTACACAAAACAAGAAACTTAATTACTTTCAGTAGGAAAGTAATTCTATTATAATTACCAAAAAATAGAATTTATTTTAAGTAAATAATTTTTTGGTTACTTTATGACAAAATAATAATATATCAAACTTATGTTTTAATAGCTCTACTAATATCATCTATTTCTAGAGATATAGGATAATTCTAGTTGAATAAGAATAACACAAATAATACTTATTTAATAAAAATACTCCCCTAGTCTAACTAGGAGAGTGATGAGCGGCACACCCTAGTAAATATTTCTAAGGTTGCCACCCCTCACTTATCATATGAGGGGATTGAACTTCTCATGTATCGAGTCTAATTATATGTACTTCCTTAACTTTTGACCCAACAATTTATAATTTAATCTAATTCAATATTTGTTTTTTATTTTCCAAAATAAATATTAATTAATTAATTTAATTAATCAAATTAACTAAATTAATTTCTTAATTAAATAGTTTTCTCAACTCAACTTTGATTCCGTTAAAGTCATGACAACTTTACCATAAAAGAATATATGAGGAAATATATGTAATTTCTATATTTAACAGATTCGTGATGACTAATTAATTTAATTTCATTTTCAAACTTTAATTATTTAATTATAATTAATTAAATAATAATTTAAAAACTTTAAATTAATTCTTAAGTCATATTTATACTTAGTGATAAAACGCATTTATTTGTGAATACGACCCATGTCTCTAATGTCATTATTTCCATTTATTTTTGTTCATTTGGTTCTATATACAACTCATTTATGGTTTCAACGAGCTAACGGAGGAATCGGTTGAACATATATAATTAGGACTTAAATAATTTATACTTTATAAGTTCCAACTTTTCTCTTATAGTTATAAACTTATTTAATCACGAAGTAATCCCACTATAGTATCATAACCGAGCTCTCCCAATTACATACAGTTACAGAAGCTACTTAATTAGTGATCGTCCAATGATCTTGTCAAAAGTGTGTTACTCTCATAGGATATTCTTAATATTTTAGGATAAATTCGTTCTCCCAATATGATCTTATTTTATCTTATGATAATCATTACATCTTCTTTCATAAAAAGTCAATTACTAACAAATAGTAATCAAGTTATTTATCACAAAAACAAACGACTTGTGGTCGCGTTTACTTTTCATCTATCATGTAATGCCGATGATAGGATATTATTTACCCATTAATTGGGCTATGAATTCCACTATTGTGAATGATGCTACATATTGCAAAAGTCATATAGCCAACGCACCAACTTTCAGTTCCTTATCTATTTCAACTAAGATTTTACTTACATCAAAGTATATGAGTCATGCATACATAGTCCATCATCCACTCAGGATTAAGGTATGCCACGCTATGGACATCACAAGTAAATAAATCCATAAAAAGTATATTTATTTTACATGGGACTTGTCTAATGTACTGTCATTCCAGTCAATCACATCTACGTCTCTATCGTCTAGGAGTCATCCACTCTGATGCTCAAGACAAAGCATATTCCCAAGTGGACTTGATAGATGACATATTAGTTTTTTAATCGATTTGTTCATTTCTGATTAAGCTAACGGGATGTATAGGTTCGTTTACTAATACAAGTTGTCTTTTCGTATTACGATCCAACCATGTAATACTGCTTAGTATTGATTAAAGGTCAGATAACAAATGAACCAATATTTGGTTCCATTTTGCTTTGCATGCAAAAAAAAGAGGACAATAAACAAAAGGTATTAATGTAATTAATAAATATTTTTATTAAACCAATTTGTTCAAAAAATAAAAGTGTACATAAACGAAGAATACTACACTTAGGTCATAGATCCAACAAGTGCGTGGGAGGAAAAGAAGTTGAGTTCGAAAAGATGTATCACCCACTTATTTGAGCTAGTACCAATACCTGAGTAAAAAATGCTACATTTCAGGACAATTGCTTTATTCAAGAATCAAATTTATTATTCAAGTTCTTCTCATTTTTTATACCTTTTTAAAGTCATTCAAGTCTTTTTAGACCATTTCTAGGTTTTCTCTAAAATTTGATTGCATTCAGGGTTCGTTTGGAACTCTTTCGGATAAAAAAGAACAAGGTAGAAGAAAACAAGACCAGTGTTAGGACATCATGGGGCCAGTATTGCGATATTAGATTTTCTGATGCTCATGTCGCGACATATGCCCTCTTTTGCTAAACAAGTCCAAACTTCCTTTTGTTTGTGTTAATATCAATATCACATAATCCAATACATGCATCAATCAATTTAAATCCATATACTATTTCAATTTACCAACAAATACTCTTTCAATTCATCATATAACAATTACTCACTTAATGTCCCAACAATTTCATTTAAACTTCTCTTACATATTAGCAATTCCATCCCTTATATCAACTCCTTAGCATTACAACTCTTCTATTATTTTCCTCATCCTCCTCCTCTGGGGTATTTGCACTTCTGATCTTTCAATTTTTTCATTGACCTCATGAATTTTGAATATTTACACTAAGGCCACAACACTTTCACTACACCAAAACAAGCTTTTAGCGGCACTTTTTTAGGCCTTTAGCGGTGCTTTTTAGCGCCGCAGATACTTTTAGCGACGCTTTGAAAAGCGCCGCAACAAAAGCCACTAATGAATGCGCCGCTAACTTTAGCGGCATTTTTAGAAATAAACACCGCTAAAGGTGTTGGTCCATAGCGGCGCTTCTAGCACAAACGCCGCTGAAGACTAAGACCTTTAGCGGCGCTTTAGTGGAAGAGCCGCTAAAGACCCTGATCTTTAGCGACGTTTTTGGGAGAAGCGCCGCTAAAGATCAGGGTCTTTAGCGGCGTTTTTTTCTCAAACGCCGCAATAGACCCTGATCTATACCGGCGCTTTGACCATAAACGCCATGAAAGAACCTAATCTTTAGCGGCGCTTTCCCCTCAAACACTGCAATAGACCCTAATCTATAGCGGCGCTTCGACCACAAACACCACTAAAGAACCTAATCTTTAGCGGTGCTTTCCCCACAAACGCCGCTAAAGACCATGATCTTTAGTGGCGTTTTTTCCACAAACGCCGCTAAAGACCCTTATCTTTAGTGGCGCTTTGACAAAAAACGCCACTAAATATGGCAGATTTGTAAAATAATTTTTTTTATATTTTCAGCCTTCCTGTAAAAATAAATCAGAAGAAATCATATCTAAACCAGCTAAAAGTAATGAATCTATATATTAAACAAATAATATAATAAATATCAATAAATAAAATAAAATTCGTATTATTCTTACAAAAATGTTAAAAGTTAAAATGATAATTAAAAGTCAAAATTGAAGTGTATTTACACGATAGTCTAAGATGGCGGCTGTTGCGACTGCTGAAACATCTTCATCATACTCTGAAGCTGCTGCTAGAGTTCATCGAACTTTTGACGCTGCTCTGCTTCCCTCGCTGCAGCCTGTACTTCTCTCGTTGCCGCCTCTGCTTCTCTTGCTGCTGCATCTGCTTTAAGCTGCTGCTGGAGTTCTTCATACTTTCGTTGAACCTCAGCTTCTCTCGTTGCTGCATCTGCTTTCAGTTGTAGCTGGAGTTCTTCATATCTTTTTTGAACCTCAGCTTCTCTCGATGTTGCCTCCGCTTTAAGTTGTGTAATTTGTTCAATTGTTGTCGCTTGCATATAAGCCATCTGGTCTCTTAACCTCTGAACTTCAGCTTCGGCTCGACTCCCTGAAGGCATATATTATTGCGAGCTAGATCCAAAATATTGGGATGGGTTAACAAAAGATCCTTGAAATCGAACCCGACCATACCTTTCAGGACCCAAAACTTCAGTGATAATCCGGTTATCAATGTCGTCAATATGAACAGAACTATCACTGGAAGCAATCACTTCGTATTCCGCCTTTTTATCCTTTAATTTTTCCTAAAAAATAAATCAAATAGTTAGGAACGCAATATATATTAAAAAACCCAATGCAACATAACTTAACAATATTTGCATTACAATAAATGAAATAAATCATTAGAAAATAAACACTATAAATAATTAAAACAAGTGAAATTGTATTAATTAAGCAAACGTACCATAATTTCTGCAGCTTTAGGAGTCATAGGGTTTCCATCTTTCTTCCTATGTGTAATGTCAAAAAGTTGAAGGCGTCTAACTTTTTGACCGGACGACAATTCCTACAATACAATAGTAAAAATATTAATGTAAGTAAGTAATAAATATCTACCAATATTAAAAAATTGAAAATACCTCTGCATGAGCTACACAAGCAAAACTTTTCGACCCAGCTGTGTGAGTGAATTTTTGTTGCTGCCTACTTTTTTTTCTAACTTCTTCACGATCCTACATTATGAAATTATTAGTACGTTAATTAGGAAATACTATACACCAAAATAATTATAAAATTTTATAAGTTACACATACCTCTCCTTTTTTCGAAGTCCAAAATCTAACGACCTCTTCCCACTGGTACCTCAGCATTCCCGGCGGGACATTTTGTAATCTCTCGTCGAGTGTTGTTTTTTTCTTAAAATAGTCTTTCTTTAAAGTGCTCTTATGGTCTCTCCATGTTTTTCCCAATGCCTTCTTTACATAAGCATCGGAGACCTCTAGAGCAAATCTCGCCTACAAAAAACACAACTTAAGAAAGTAAATGTAAACGAAACTTAAACCCAAGTATTATAAATGACATACACGTTTTGTTACCTTAATGTTATCGAGAGCTTGGTTCTTGTTACTCTCGGGCACTTTATGCCATGACTCGAAGTTAATTGGCAACATATTTGTATTCCGTGCTAGAATGCCCATGTATCCTACTAAAAGGTGAGCTTCTGATCCAACAAGCTGACCAAAGCTATTACTAGATACTTGGACACGCTCGACTGGATCTAGGTCGTATAAATCGCTCAGTATCGTACGTCTGCGACCTCTCCGCATCCCACCAGTTTCATCTGAAAAATAAAAGTATTGTAATATACGAAATTTAAAAAAAACAAACAAGAAGTCAACACACATGTAAATTAAATGTTAAATTACTTTAAACTTCTATAGGTTCCCCTGGTGTAACCGGAACATTCAAAGATCCAATAGCAGTCTGTTGTTCAATGCTGTTTGTTTCCGCCGAGTTTGGAGTACCTAGAACAATGCGGTGCGATCGCACTTTTCTTCTAGGCATTTTATCTGCAATACAAATAAATTAGTTGAAAACTTAGTATACAATTACAACAATAATATCACAAATAAAATAGTTGAAATATCATCATTCGTAGATGTAATTAGATAATCGTAAAAGCTTACTACATTATAATTCGTAAATCTCTTCATCCGTATCCTGGCGGACCCATTGAAATTGTGTACTAGTACTAGGGATGTTTTCGTTTAAGTTCTATTCTGGAAATGGCAAAGTTTGTGTTCTGTCGTCAATGTCATCTCTACTTCCACTGCCCATGTCAAACAAGTCTCTAGGGATGTTACGGAGTACAACGTACCAACCCTTATCAGTTGGGTCTTTTGAGTAAAAAACTTGTTTGACTTGAGAAGAAAATACATACGGCTCATCAATCAATTGTTGTCTTGTGTGAATCAATCAAGCGAAGTTTACCATTGTGAAACCAAATTGATCTTGCTTGATTCCACGTGCAGTATTAACATCGGCCCAATCACCTCGAAATAAGACAACTTTCCATTTGCCGTAGTAATCCAACTCAATTATGTCAGTAAGAAGTCCAAAATATTCCACATTTCCCTCCACAGGATTATTGTCCCTAGCACTAGCATAACTTGTAATTGAGGAATTAACCACTATTCCACAATTTTGCGTTCTCCTCAATCTCTCGTGATATTTTGTATGAAATCTGAATCCTTTTATGAGGAACGCACTATATCTTTTAACCACCCAATTTGGACCTTGGGAAAGCCATTTAACTTCATCGGTGACGTTCTTCCCACTCCAAACCTATTGAATGGAAAGTAAACTGAGTAATTAAAAATGTTTTGAGTAAATATTATTATTTGTCGGTGAAAGCTCCAATTACATACCGTTTGGCTTAACCATTCATGAAAAGATTATGTAAACAACTTATTGATATCTTGATGTTGTGTTCTTCGGGAGCGCGGACGAGATCTCAATATTTGTTTGTACTCACTATGTTAAAAATATGTTCAGTTTGTTAGACTATAAACAATTTTTAAATGATGAATATTTATCAAATTTCTAGAACTTACTTGCGTAAAGGTTCCATTGATTCGTGGTGAAACAGAACATATCGATGTGCTTGAACCCACGATAAATCATCTAATTCTGCAATTTCAACTTTACCGATTGGTTCTCCAAAACTTTGGAACAAATAATTATCGGCAAAGTTATGATCCGTGAGTCCAGCATTTCTATTTGGTCTGTTGAACCTTGTTTCAACATCTTCCAAATATCTTGAACAGAAGGTCATACATTCCTCTACCAAGTAGCCTTCAGCAATCGATCCTTCTGGATAACGCTTGTTGCGGCAATAAGACTTTAATTTGGATAGGAACCTAAACACGGTATACAACATTATCCAAAGTTGTAACAAAGGCATATAGGTGAATGAAGGAAAATTTTAAAAATTGTAATTAACACCTTTCTATGGGATACATCCATCGATAGAAAACGGGTCCGCCAAGAATTGCATCATGCGGGAGATGGATTATCAAGTGAACCATAATAGTGAAGAAGGAAGGTGGGAAGATTTTTTCCATGTTGCATAAAGCTAAAGCGGCTCGATCCTGTACATTCTGAAGTTCTTGAACATCCAAAACTTTGCCACAAATGGCTTTCATTATATTGGATAGTTCAATTATACAAGACGTCACCTTCTTCGAAATACAACATCATAGAGCAGCTGGCAGTAAATCTTGCATCAAGATGTGATAGTCATGTGATTTTAGCGAATATAGTCTTCGATCTTTAACACTAACACATCGAGATATATAGATGATTACGCATCTGGAACCTTTATATCCTTCAACACCATGCAGAACACTTCTTTCTCTGTCTTCGACATTGAGAAAATAGAAGGCGGCAACCGATATTTACCATTCGGAAGTGGATTCGGATGAAGATCAAGTCGAATTCTCATCTGAACTAAATCAAGTCAACTCTGAAGATTGTCTTTTGAGTCTACATTCAAAATTGTACAGACAATGTTCTCGCATACATTTTTCTCAATATGCATAACATCAAGATTGTGTCGTAAAAGGTGGTGCTCCCAATAAGGCAACTCAAAAAAAATACTTCTTTTTTTCCACAAGTCCGCCTCATTAGGATGATCCTCTTCATCGGAGTTATCATCAGCTTCATCATTTGATCTTCTATTTCTTTGCGTGTTTGCCGGTTGATTCATCTTCCTATAACTAAAATTCATATCTTCCAACATTAACAAGATTTCAGATCCACTTGTCTGCGAAGGAGCTTCTCTGAACTCTTCAGTACCGTCAAATGCCGAACTCTGAGATCTAAATCTATGATTTTCCGGTAACCACCGACGATGCCCCTTGTAAGAGAACTTCTTCCCATTGTATAACCATTGCGAACATGTTTGTGCAGCACAACAAGGGCACGCATAACGACCCTTGGTACTCCAACCGGATAAATTGGCATAAGTGGGGAAGTCATTAATGGTCCACATCAAAGCTGCACGTAAATTAAAGTTCTCATTTCTCAGCACATCGTATGTCTCGACACCAGCCCATAATTGTTTTAACTCTTCAATAAGTGGCTGTAAATAAATGTCGATATCATTCCCGGGCCCTTTCTCTCCAGGGATAATCATAGATAAGATAAGGGAAGATTGCTTCATGCAAATCCACGGAGGCAGATTGTAAGGAACAAGCACTACTGGCCAAGTACTGTATGCAGTACTCATGATCTTGTAAGGATTAAATCCATCAGATGCTAGGCCAAGCCTCACACTCTTGGGATCGCTTGCAAAGCTTGGAAATTTATTGTCAAATGATTTTCAAGCTAAAGAATCTGTCGTATGCCTTAATAGTCCATCATCGGTTCGTCCTTCATGGTGCCACGTCATTGACTCCGCTGTCTTCGACGACATGAAAAGCCTTTGAAGCCTTGGTATCAGCGGAAAATACCGCAAAATCTTGACCAACTTCTTTCTTGGCTGTGCATCATTTTCATCGCTGTTCCCATCTTCTGTGTTTCTATTCATCCAACGGGATTCGCCGCATACATGACAGCACTGTTGGTTTCTCCGATCACCCCAGTACAACATGCAATCATTCGGGCAACTATGGATTTTGTTGTACCCAAGACCTAAGTCTTTTATCATTTTCTTCATATCTTTGCATGACTGAGGGATTTTTGCAAACGGAAACATTTCTCTCAAAAACTCTAACAGCATTGTCAATGAGTTCCCGGTCCACCCTCTCAAACATTTTAACTGGAAAAGGCGAATGCAGAAAGATATTTTTGAAAATTTCGATCCCTCATATAGTTCTTCGTTCATCTCATTAAGTAGCGTGTAGAACTTTGCCGCTTCTCCATTCGGCTCTTCATGATGTACACTTCTTTCAGGTTCGGTAAAAGCATTTCCACCGAGATTACAATCATCAGATGGCACAAAGTCGGGTGGGAACGACTATAAACCATGACTGTGAATATTAAATGCTTCCCGCAACATCCCTTCCATGTCATCCCCTCTAACAGACTGATGGTAAGCAGTACTATCATAAGATACATCCATCCTTGAAGAGGAAGTACTAGGCGGACATTCTCCATGAAAAAACCATTGTTTATAACCACGAACAAACCCATCAACAATTAGATGCTCGTATACAACTTCACGATAATGCCAGTTTATGTTGACACACTTCTTACGCGGGCAAAGAATCATGTTCTCTTGGCTTGCATATTGAAATGCAAAATTTAGAAAAGTTTGTACTCCATTTCGATAATCGTCGCTTACCCTTGACAAATTCATCCAAGACCGGTCCATATCTCAATTCTTGAAGTCTGACGTTGACAATAAATTGCACGGGTAAGTTATGTATTGTGTAAGCTATGTAAGTTGTGTATTATGTAAGTTATTATTATGCTTTAAGTTATGTAAGTAATGTATTATGTAAGTTGTGTATAATGTTAGTTATCAAAGTTATGTATTATGTAAGTTATTTAAGTTATGTAACATGTAAATTATGTAAGTTGTGTATAATGTTAGTTATCAAAGTTATGTATTATGTAAGTTATTTAAGTTATGTAACATGTAAATTATGTAAGTTATGTAGGCTATGTATGTTAAGTAAGTAATGTATTATGTAAGTTGTGTATAATGTTAGTTATCAAAGTTATGTATTATGTGTTTCTATTTAAGTTATGTAAGTTGTGTATTATGTAAGTTATTAAAAATTGAAATGTAGGATATATATCCATACCATATATGGGGTGATATATTAAAAATATAGGTTTTAATATTTTAAAATAACATATAGGTTTTAATATTTAAAAATAACATTTACAATTATTTTTAAAATTATAAAATTCATTTCTAATAAAATTGAAATATAGGTTATATATCCATACCATATATGGGGTGATATATTAAAAATATAGGTTTTAATATTTAAAAATAACATTTACAATTATTTTTAAAATTATCAAATTTATTGACAATAAAATTGAAATATAGGTTATATATCCATACCATATATATAAATTTTTAATATATATATATATAAAAAGTTTAAGTAATGTAATATATTTAAGTAATGTAAGTTATAAATTTTTGTAAGTAATATATTTAAGTAATGTAATATATTTTAGTAAGTAATGTAAGTAATGTAATATATACTTTAATTTTAGTAAGTCATGTATTTAAGTAATATATTTAATCCAATTCTAGTAAGTAATGTATTTAAGTAATATATTTAAGTAAATTTTAGTAATTAATATATTTAAGTAATGTAAGTTATAAATTTTAAAAATATATATATTAATAATTCATTGACATTCATTGACAATTCACTGACAGTCAACCTATTAATCGATTAATTTATTGAATAATCATAGATTATTAAACATTAACGTTCAATCAATTAATCACATATAACGTCGATAATTTATTCATTGACATAAAATCGAAAATCGATAATTTATTCACATTAACCCAAATAAACTAATCGCCCATAATTTATTCAATTACTCAAATATAAAAAGTGATTTAAGAATCATAATCTGAAATTTAATAATTTGCGTAATTTTTTTTTCTTGGGTAAATGATACGTACAAAAATAACAAGCATAATTTAAAACTAGCATAACTTGTAATAAGCGGCAAAGTTACAGGCAAATTGAGCTAGCAACATATAAAGCAAAGATGATAATTAAAACTGATACCCACAGCTTTAAAACCAAAAATATTAATTAAAACTCCGTTTTAAAACTAAAAAAAAAACCAACTCAATTAAACAATAAAGCTGAAATATAACCAAATCAGAAATTTAAACATTTGGAGGTGTTTTTTTTAAGAAAACTATCTAGGGAAACATAGAAATAAATACCTCAAATTTCCTCAACTTCGAAGCAAACTTCTGCAAAAAAAAAAAACACACACACACACACACAAGTAAATTAGTACCAACAAAAAGAAAAAAATAACAGAAGGAAACAAAAGAATATTTAACTAAATTAAGATACAAATCTAAATTTGAATTTTAATTATCACAACAATCAGAACAATACATAAAGACCAATGCAGAACAAGACTCTATATTTCTTCAGAATTACCGTATGAAATATTTCCATATCAAATTCACTTCATTATTCATACCAAATATTAATATCAAATATTTAACAACTTTGATTCAGATGAAATATCTAATATCAAATTCACATCAAAGAACATTTGACAGTAGCCTCAATTTAGGATCTAACCAACCATTCTTTTACAAATTATGAACATTTGACAGTAGCTAAGCTGCTGTCTACAGCCTGTCTACAGTCACAATTTCGGCAAATTGCAACATTGAGTCTCATAACCCACAAGATATAATTAGTTACATTTAACTAAATATGAATAAAATCTATTATTAAATAATATATGTTGCTATCGCAAAACAAGGTAGAAAACAGAACAGCTATTTGCATATTCATTCAGAAAATCTCGCAAATCAGACTAGAAATCAAACTAGATCCCTTTTTGTTCAAATTGATTATAAAACAGTCATCCCGAGGTATTGAAATTTAAGCAGCAAAAACTGGTATCAATTTCTCCGCACTCAAACCACAGGTGTGAAACGCATTTTAAACATTTATAAATTTCATAGCTTTATTTTTTTATATATCTGATTGACCTCATGAACAACATGATAACAGAAATGAGTCTTATATATTTTGTAATCAATTTTTGCAGGCATTGAAGGCTAAATTGGCGAAAAATAGTGAACTTCAACTCATCTGCTTCAGCTTGTTTGATTTAGTAAAGCGGTTAGTCAATTATCTGCAACATTTATTCAGCAAATTGAATTTTCTATTTTCATTTGCATCTTCTAATTTCTAAGCTATTTTGGTATATGAGAATGGGATTTTAGTTTAAAATACTCAAGCATTCGATCCTTACACTGGAATCCAAGTAGCAAAGATTAAAACCGGTTTTATTTTTTCTTTTCTAACAAAATCCTAACCAAATAACTGACATTTATAATCAAAATAAATCATAAAATAAATAAAATACCAATAAAACATAAAGCACAACAATATTATTGTCAACAGAACATAACTAAAAATTTAAAGAAAAAGAACAACGAAATAAACAAAATGAAGGGAGAAACACGCAGAAATCCCCAAACCCTAGACATGCAAAAATCCCCAAATTCCCCAAATTCCCAAACAAACTACCAATAGCTTGGTGATTGAACTTGGAATCTAAACCCCAAATTCCCAAATTACACTGAACCAAAACCTTAAATCAAGATACAATATTTCGAAAGGAAAAAACGCTTACCTTTTAACCACAAATTCCGCAGCTTTGATAGTATCCTGTGAAGATTGACTAAACCTTTGCTTCGTTTGTGATGATTCTGAGTTCTCCTCTCCCTTTTTTTTTCTTTGTATTTTTTCACGATTTCTGGGGAAATGTTGGGGGGCCTTTAAGGGGACAAAATTCGTTTTTCGGCTAAGTGTTGGGATGAAATACAGAATGAACAATTGCGGCGTTTGTAATATAGCGCCACTAATACCGTTAATGTGGTAGATAAACGACGACGTTTTTTTAAAACTGGAAAGCAAATTTGCGGCGCTTTCACGTAGCGCCGCTAAAACATACCTTTACTGGCGCTTTTGCAATTGCGCCGCAAAAGCCAGTAAATTCCCAAACAAAAACTACATCGTTTTGCCCAAACTATTCATAATTTTTTGCGGCGTTTACGAATAAAACGCCGCTAATGCCCATTTTTCTGGCGTTTTTTACAAAAATGCCACTAACAAATTAAATTCTTCTTTTGAAACGGCACCTTTTTTAGGAATTTTAAAACATTGTTTTTTTTAATTCATATTTAAAAAACACAATATATAATTACAAATTGCGGCGTTTACGAATAAAACGCCGCTAATGCCTTTAATATGCAATAGAAAACGACAACGTTTTGATTAAACTACAGAGCAACTTTGTGGCGTTTTCTTCCCAGGGCCTCTAATACCCAACTTTAGTGGCGTTTTTGCCCTTGCGCCGCGAACGCCGTTAAATTCTCAGCCAAAAACTACACCATTTTTACCAAATTATTAATAACTTTTGCGGCGTTTTGAGCAAAAACGCCGCTAAATCTCACATCTTTTACTTAGTATTATTTGTTTCTTTCTTTCTTCTATGTTTCATTAGAATTTTAATTAATTAATTATTAAAATTTTAAGTAATGTTTAAAACTATCTGATAAAATTATAAATTTTAGTTTTTTTATTTCATTTTTATATTTTTATATTTTTTTATTTTTTTATTCCAAATTAAATATAAGTAATTACTATATATATATAAAATATTGAATTGTTAACTTAACAATATTTTTAAATATAAATTTTAGTAATTAAATGTATCATTTAACAAGCTATCTAAAATAAACCAAAACCCTAATTAATTTAACCATTCGGTATACATGCATATATAAAGTGATCTATATATATATTATGATCTCTAATTAATTTAATAATATATACTATACATATCTTTGAAATATCTTAAATGATCACTGAACCTCCACCAACTGTAGGATTCTTGACATGTGCTATTGGTGCCTTAGGAACATTGCCAAAATACCGAAAGGGGGCATCTGCTAGCTTCCAACCCTCCAAATCTCGTCATTCATCAATAAATATTTTTAGAACGATCCTTTCTACTATAAATTAGAAGGCCGAACCGGATTTTGTAGAGTAGTGACAAAAATTTGGAGAAACAAAACCGGACGGTCACTACTTAATATTAAATTTATTATTATATATTTTACAAACATATAAGAACATATTTAATATATAAATTAAGAAAACTAATTAATCTAAGCAACCATTATCCCTAACTTGAGTAGTACCATTAATTGACACCCTAAATTCCTAACCCCTAACTCTTAACCCTTAAATCTCCTAGCCCCTAAATTCCTAACCCCTAACTCCTAACCCCTAAATCCCTAACCCCTAACCCCTAAACCATATATCCCAAACCCTAATAATCATATATACCCCCTATATATATACCTTTCAAAAAATTCCCTAAATCTTTAATAATCATAAAAACAGTTAAAATCGATTAAATGATAATTAATAGTTAAAATTTTTGTATTAAGTAGCAATAAACAATATTATTCTTTATAAAATTTATTTTTTATATAAAGTATGGAATTTTTAATATTTTATTTTATTGATAAATATTGAATAAATTTCTCTAATTAACAAATTTATTATATTCTTAATTTCTCAAATAGATATATAAATGAAAACAAGAAGGACGAACAACTATATATATACATGGCATTTTTCTTAAATATTGATGAAGTGATAACAAAAGGAATGATAGCGAGTTAGGACATATATATATGCATATATTTTAATTAATTGAATGAGATCAATTCAAATTCACAATTTGCGGCATTTTTGTCAAAACGCCGGTAATGTCTACCTTTTGCGGCATTTTTGCTGAAAACGCCACTAAAAAATTTAAATTTTTCTACCCAAACGGCGCCGTTTTAGGAAATTTTAATACATAGTAATGGCATTTTTTGCTGAAAACGCCGCTAAAGCTCGCATATTTTTTTATATTCAATTATTGAATCTTTCATATAAATTTTACATAAAGAATTATTAAAATTTTAAGTAATATTTAAAAGAATTAGAAAAATTATATTTTTTATTTTTTTATTTCATTTTCATTTTTGTATTTTATTTTTTCTTATAATTTGGTCCTATCCAAATTAAATAATTACCTATCTATCCATATTAAATATATCAAATGGTTTAGATTAAATATTTTTAAATATAAAAGCATTAATTAATTGTATAAAATTGTATCATTTAACAAATCTCAAATAAACCTTAAATCTTAAATTTAACCATTCAATATACATAAAGTCTATCTATTATATATCTCTTAAATAATATAAACTATACTCATAATTTCAATATATTAAATTTATTATTATATCTTTTACAATTATATAAGAACATATTTAATATATAAATAAAAAACTAATTAATCTAAACCCTAAACCTTAACCCGACCCTTAAACCCTAAATCCCTAGCTCTTAGCCCCTAAGTACTCCCTAACTCCTAACCCCTAAACCTTAAATCCCAACCCTTAAACCATAATCCCTAAATCCATATATAATCCCCAAACCTTAAAATAGTAACTCCTAAACTGGCCTTAAATATTAAATTAACCATATACCGTAAGCCATATAAACCCTAAAGTACTATAATGATAATTAATTAAATATTTTAAAATTAATACTATCTTATCTTTTTCAATTATATATGAAATTATTCAATATATAAATTTATAAACATATTTAAAATATAAATTAAAAAATTAATCTAAACCCAAAACCCTAACTCGACCCATGAAACCCTAAATCCTAAATTAACCATATATATATACTCTAAACCATATATATTAAACCTTAAACTATAATGATAATTAAATTAAATATTTTAAAATTAATACTATCGTATCTTTTACAATTATATTTGAAATTAATACTTAAAATTAATACTCTAATTTCATTTGTCCCTTTTCATTCATTTTAGTTCTTACTCTTGAGTAGGTACTATTAGGTCATTGTTGTGTTCATGTTTGATTAACTAAATATAAAATTATTTTTGGTAATAAAATTATCAATATATAATACTATTTATCACCATATTTGGTGTTTTATATTTACTTTATTTGATTTATTTATTCGAACTATCAATTTAAGTTTTATGATATTTTATTTTACTCATAATTTAATATATTTTTCTAGTAAAGTAGTTTAAATAAACTGTGATTGAAAAATAATAATAAATAGTTAGGATTAGGACTTCTCTTTAATAAAAACATTTTGTATTAAACAATATTATTTGTTATCATTTAAATGTAAATTTGACCAATATATAATAAATACAACGAAATATCAATTTTTTCAACTTATAATAAAAAAATATAATTGAAACATTACTTGAGAATATATCAAAAAATGAGATAATTGAAATGGTATTAGATTTTATTATTACTAGCGGCGCTTTTTTAAAAACGCCGCTAAAGGCCACAGCAATACCGGCGCTTCTTTAAAAACGCCGCTAAAGATCTGAGCATTAGCGGCGCTTCTTCAAAAACGCCGCTAAAAGACAGAGCATTAGCGGCGCTTTTTCAAAAACGCCGCTAAAAGACAGAGCATTAGCGGCGCTTTTTCAAAAACGCCGCTAAAGGCCAGAGCATTAGCGGCACTTACTCAAAAACGCCGCTAAAGGCCAGAGCATTAGCGGCGTTTATTCAAAAACGCCGCTAAAGGCCCCAAAAACTCAGAAAACGGTGTCGTTTGGCTTAGGCTTTTTGCGGCACTTTTCAGAAAACGCCGCTAATGCTTATTTTTAGCGGAATTTTTGGATAAGCGCCGCTAATGCTCTACCTTTAGTGGCATTTTTTTAAAAGCGCCGCTAATGCTCGATTTTTAGTGGCGTTTTTTGTCCAAACGCCACTAAAAGCCTGTTTTGGTGTAGTGTTTTCACATTTTTATGACTTAGTCTCTACCTTAAATTAATATGTCATGTCATATTTCTTAATTCACCTTCCTTTGATATCCAACGATCTTTACTTTTATTGGTCTTATACTTTATTTCCCTAAGAATCTATCATATATTGCTTATGACCAAGGGGTTTTGTAACAACCCGAAAGTTAGGGTTGTTGAAAAACCTACTTCTGGGACCCCGCCTCTGTGTGTCGGGTTTGAAATTATTAATATTATAATTTGTGGAAATTACTTAGGAGTTAATTGAATATTAATTTGATAATTTTAATTGTTAGGGACTAAATAAACTATGAGAAGGAAATAATTGCAAGGACTATTTGAGTAAATAGTCCATTTTTTTATGTTAGTCAAATGGAGTTAGTGGATGTGTATGAGACTAATATAGATATATAGGTGATATCATTAATAATTATAATAGGATAACTATTATATTTGTAATAGAAATAAATAAAAAATAAAAAGAAATAAAGTAAAGAATAGATTAATAATGATTATAAGAAGAGATAAAAGATATAGTAGGTGAAAAGAAGATAGGGGAATGGAGTAAAAGAATTTTCTTTTCTTTCCTCTCTGCTGCCGAAAAATAGAAGAAGAAGGGGGAGAAGGGGCTGTTCAGCCATGGGTGTTTAATGCATGTATAAAATTGTAAGTAAGGTTTAGTTATCTTGGCATGAAATTATGTTTTTGATGATATAATGTTATGTGCTAGTTTACCCATGTTGAAATTTTAAGAATGAATGAAAATTATGAAAGTTACCATGGATGAGAAACTCAAAGGTTTGGGGGATTATTTTGTTGAATACTAAATGCTTTTGAGATGATGATTTGAGTATAAATTTTGTAGACTAAATTGGTCATATTGGGTGGTGATTTCATTGATAAGAATTCCTAGTGACTAAAATGTTGTAAAGTCAAAACAACATAGCTTGAATTATTAATTTTGTGAAGTATAGGGACTGTTTTAGTGGATTGTTCTTATGCTGGAAAATTTGGGACTTATTTACTAAGTCCATAAAGTATATAAGATATTTTGTGATATAAAATTGATTAGCAATAACTAGAAATGAGTTAAGTGCTATAAATAAATTTAGCAAAGTATGACTCCATTAAATTTAGGATTATTGGGGTTTGATAATAAATTAAATGTATATTTAATGAATTAAAGAAATAAGAAGGAAATATGATGAATCAAATTTGGATGTTAATAGTTGAGATGAGTAAATTACAATTGTTGTTAAATGAAAGTATGCACTATGGTATAAATTTGATTAATTTTATTGGAAACAAGAATGGTATTAATTGAGTTAAATTGTTAAAAAAAATAGATCAAGAGAAGAATAGAATGAGTATCAGCCGTGGAAAAGAGAAGATCACCGAGTAGATATCCATCGTATTTTGGTAAGTTCGTAGACTCGAACTTGATTTTACTTCCAATTATTATTTAAATTAAGTAATGTTAAAGTTGTTCATGATATAAAATGTATTCATATTATTGATTAACGGTAAGGAAAATAAATGAGAAATAAAAGTAGAAGTAAATAATTGTATATTCGTTGATATGTTCGATTAGCGTTGGGCGCAACTTCCGTCAGTTTATCTAACTAGTGCTGGGCACACATTTTTCGGTTTATCCGACTAGCGCTGGGCGCAATCACTGTTAGTTTATCCAACTAGAGCTAGACTCACAATTATTATCATCGGCATATCCGACTAGCACTGGGTGAAAATATTTTTGGTCTATCCAACTAGAGCTGGGCTCACAATTATTATTGTCTGTTAATCCAACTAGCGCTGGGCGCAACCTTTTCTGTGGTTTACCGCTAGGCACCGAGTGCCACAACACTAATAGATATTATGACAAAGTTACTTGAATTATCGAAAGAATTGAAATCTCATTTGGTTCAGTTAGAATGTTATATTAATAGTGATTGAAATTGATTTACATATTGCAGGTTAGATAAATAGTAGAGTCAGACTCGACATCCCGCAAGAATCTCGTACTCAATGTTGGTGATGTTTTTCTTTTTGTGTTTTGGCATGTACCTAGGATGAAAATTTAACGATAGCATCCCTTTTTGTTTAGTGAGTACTAGGGAATATGATTTTGCAAGTGTAAATAATTGTAAATACATGGTTAATGTTTTATGCAAGATGGAAAGTAATGTTTTGTTTAAATAATTTGGTCTTATTGTTGTATGCTTATCATGTGAGTGTGTGTGCTAGTTGTGAATTGGTATTTTTTGTATCAATTAGTTGATTTTGTTAAGTGGCATATATATATATTAAGTTCTGGTAAATGAATGCGTATATGTGTTTGATCATTTAGATAAGTTTTGGAGACAATATTAGCATGTATTAAATGGCCAATTGAGGTGTCTAAGAGTACCAAGGTTGTGATGTTATAATATGTTATAAGCTTGATGTTGGTTGGTTTTGGATGCCTAATTATGTCATAGTCATATGCAAATTGTTGTGTTTAGGTTGGTACCAATTTGGGTGAGAAATATGGCTTGGAAAATGACATATTTTTGTCCACACGGGCAAAGACATAGGCGTGTGTCTCAACCGTGTGTGACACACGGCCAGGTGACATGGTCGTGTGTCCCCTGTAACTTCTAAAGAAAATAAGTCAGTAGCCTCACACAGCCTAGCACACGGGCGTGTGAGGTTATTTCGAAGGGTACACGGCCTAGCACATGGGCGTGTGGTTTGGCCGTGTGACCTAAGCCAGTGAATTACACGGGGTTGGGCACAGGCTGGGACATGGCCGTGTGATCCTATTTCAAATGCCACATGGCCTGAGTCATGGGCGTGTCTCTTGGTCGTGAGAGACACATGGCCGTGTGTCCCCTTCACTTTGAAAATTTTTCATGTTTTTTCTAAAATAATTTCGTAAGTACTCAGTTTAGTCCCGAACCACTTTTAATGTTTACTTAGGGCCTCGAGGGCTCATATTAGAGACTATATAAATGAATTTGAATGGCTTTTGTTTGAAATGAGAAATGAATATGAAATGTATGATTGTTTGAGTTATAAGTCTGGTAATACTCCGTAACCCTGTTCCGGCGTCAGATTCGAGTTAGGGGTGTTATAGGTTTTGGGAATGTTAAGAAGATGAATAACAAAAAGAATGATGATGAAAGAATGAAACTACTGATTGGTGCGAAAGTTTTGACTTGGTCAAAAAGGTATTTATTAATGGGATTTAACCAACAAATGGTATGGCACATTAGATGTCGTTATGAAGTTAACGGTTAGGTGATTAAAATGAAAAGAATTTTCTAACGAAGATGACCAAATTAAAAAAAAAAATTGATTGACCAAAATGAAAGTGACCAAAATGTTGAGTGACCAATTAAAATAATTTACCCTAAATTTTAGGAAAAAGTATTCAAATCCTTGAAGATGGATAAAAATTCTATTTGCCATCCTAATATTAAAAAAAAATTTGATTTACTGTCTCGAGATTGGATGAAACCTATGCACTGATCTCTCTAAAATTTATTTATTAATTGAATTTGAAGTAAAAAATAATTATCCTTTATTAATTACTTATTTTTTTATCTTATTTTTTTATTCAATAAATTTCAATGAAGAAATAATAGAAATATAATTACTTGTCAATTATTTTCATTGTTATTAAATTAAATTATAAATTATATCATATTATACTATGAACAAGTGGAGTTTTTAGACTTCATAAGATGTCGGAATGATGATAAGTGTCTTATAGGGTATAATAAAATATTAAAAGAATAAATATATAAAAGAAATGAGACACATGGTAATTTTTTAAGTTTGCTGTGAAATTAAAAAATGCACTGTTAGTGTATCAAATATTAACCCTTATAACAAGGGAGAAGTTAAAAAAAATTTTCAGGGGAGCGAAATTAAATTGTAATTTTTATATTAGTAAAAATGTAATTTCACTATTTTAATAGCCTAAATATTTATAATTTTTAAAGGATTATATCAAAATTTTATCATTTTAGGGAAATCAAAGTGCAAGTTTACCTTTACTAATTTAAAATTTTAAAAATTTTAAAGAATTTAAATAGAAAATTTTTCATTTTAGGGGGTCAGAGCCCTTGCTAGCACCCTAGCTACCCCCTTTCTTATAATATAAGCTTACCTTAAACACAATGTATTGTTCATTTAATATATGTAAGCTCATTTATTAAAAAAATTACCATAAATGATAATAGAACATATTTGGTACATTGCTAGTGGAGTTTTTAGACTCCACAAGTAGGTTCACGAGTTAACAAGTGTTTTATAATAGTATATTAAAATATTTAAAAAATAAATATTTTAAAAAGGAGACATATGACCAAGACTACTTGTGGAATAAAAAAAATATATTGTCAATGTATCAAATACTAACCCAAATGATAATTATACTTTCTTTTTGTCTTCTCTTTTATTTTTTAAAAATATTTGGTACACTGTGAGTGGAATGTTTAGACTCCACAAGTAAGATTAGGGTGATGACGAGTGTTCTATAAGATATAATAAAATAATAAAATATATATAAAAAAATTTTAAATCCCACAACCAAAGTTAAAGTGATGACGAGTGTTCAGTAGAATATAGTAAAATAATATATATATTATATATATATATAAAGGAAACAAGACACATGGTAATTTTATAATCCTTCTTGTGGGATTAAAAAAGTACATTGTTAGTATACTAAATACTAACTCATATATAACATTCGGGACGAATTGAATTTTTTTTCTTTGCTTTTATATTTCATCAATTTATTTTTCATTAAAACCTTTTAAATAATGATAAGATTATATTTAAATAAAAGTAATTTAATAAATTAATCTCAAATTTAATATATAATTGAATTAAATATAGATTTAAAATATTTAATCTTACTTGAAGTAAAATATAATTTAATGAGAATTCAATACAATTCTAAAATAATTAGATTTTGATTATTTTGTAACTAAGAGTAGAGGAAATTAAGAAAAAACAAAAAGAAAAAACAAATGATACAAATAACAATGGTATCATTATCTTTTTATCTAAAATTTATGGAAACATTTTATCTTTGTTAAAATTTAAGTGATAAATGCAATGGCGGAGCCAAGCGGGCGGGGAACCGCCCTGCACCCTAAAATAAAATGAAAAAAAATTTATTTAGGATTTTGGTCCCTTCAAAAATAATAAAAATTTAATTTAATCTTTTAAAAATTATCAAAATATAGACTATTAAAATGGTGAAATTATATTTTTACTATTATAAAAATATACAATTTAATTCCTACCCTTAACAAAATTTTCTAACCCTACCGCTAGATAAATGAATATTTTGAAGTAAAAAAAATTTTCGAAGGAGGATAGTGGCACATATAAGAACGGTACTGAGGCAACGATACCGTGATGATGGCGTTACTAACAACAGCTACACTAACAACAAAACCCTCTCTGATTCCTTCCTATTCGTGCCCTTATTCTGATTCTACACCTAAATTAAACTCTTGCATCAAATTTAAACTTCAGACCGACAGATTTACTTGCTTGTATGTCTCCCCATGGCCTGTTTTTCGTCGAAATATTCTTACGAGGAGGAACAGACATGTTTGCATGGCTGCCAAAGTAGAGAAAATGGCTCGTCGCTCTTCTCTCGACTTCCCCATAGTAACTCCTTTCTCAAATCTCTTTGTTTTGCTAGTTTCTTTAAAAAAAATCTTTTCTTATTGGAAACAAAAGATTGAACTTATGAAGACCTAGCCCTTGAATATGAATAGGTTGCTGGATAATATTATTATGAAACCATTTAACGTGTTGGTGACTCGGAAGAGCATTTCTATAATTTCGAGTTGATGAGGTCGGATTGAGAGTAAAACCAATTCAATTAAGAGTTTTTATTAATAATATAAATGTATATATTTTTGGGTAAACTATTAAAATAGTCAATTTTGTTTACCTCATGTTACATTTTAATCACTTATGTTTTGAAATGTTATGTTTTAGTCACTTACGTTATCGCGTTGTAACATTTTAGTCATTGAGTCGTTAATTATTGTTAATGGTGTAACGGTAAGCTGATGTGGCACGTTAAATCATCATTTCAAACAAAAATTTTAGGTTCATTTATACAACCGGTCCCCATATTTTTTTCGTTCTGAGCAACTTAATTTTTTTATGTTCTTTTAACTTTCTTCTTTTTTCCATTCTCCTCTCTCCCTCTTTTTTCCTCCATTCTTCATTTCTTTTAACGTAGTTTTTCTATATTTTCCATTTATTAAAACTAGTCCCTATACTTTTATTTTTTTTGAACAATTTAATTTTTTCAAGTGAGGCGAACTTGTGGACTAGTTTTAACAAATAGAAAATATAGAAAAACTACGTTAAAAGAAATGACGAAGGGAAGAAAACAGAGGGAAAAGCAGAAGAAAATGGAAAAAAAAGAAAAAAAAGAAAAGGAAAGTTAATAGAACATAAAAGAAAAAAATTAAATTGCTCAAAATGAAAAAAATATAGGGACCAAATGTATAATTTAACGTGTCACGTCAACTTTCCATTACACTGTTAACGACAATTAACGACTTAGTGACTATATAACACGATAACGTAAGTGACTAAAACGTAACATTTAAAACATAAGTGACTAAAATGTAACCTGAGGCAAACAAAAGTGACTATTTTGATAGTTTACCCTAGATTTTTTAAGGAATAAATATAGAATGAGATTATCAATTTTAAATTAAATAATTGATATTTTATTTGTATCATTACTAAATTTTTATATAAATTTAAATTATATTTAAGAATAAACCAATAAATTTTTATAAAAATATTTTTGATAAATTTTTTTACTTATAATCATTTTAAAAAAGATTAAAATATGTCATAAATCTTTGTACTATTCAAAAAATTAAAATTTAGTCCCTATATTTTTATTTCTAGGAATTTAGCCCAGTACTTTTTAGATTTCAACACTGTTAAATTTGTTAATGTAACATTTTGAAATAAAAAAACTCATTTAATAGTCATATAATTAAAAACTGACCTCGTGATAAATCTAAATTTAGCAAAATAATTTTAAAGGCGTTAACTATTGAATATAAATTTTGAAATATAAAAAATAGATAAACTGAATTCTTAAAAATAAAAATACATAAATTAAATTTCAAAATTATAAAGAGTATGTAAAAATATTTTTAACCTTTAGGAAATTATACTTAAAAAATTATTTATAATTACCTTAAATTTTTCTTCAATACATGCAAGTCCTAATGGTGGTGGCGCCATTTTTTACCTACAGCAGTCGACCACCGCTGGTTTTGCAGTACCGAATTTTGCAGTCTCATGATTGTCTGGCTAGATATGTGAAAACGATGGCTTGTAATTAAACACACCAACATTTGCAGGTTTTGCTGTACTGAATTTTGCAATCTTATGATTGTCATGGTTAGATTTGTGAAAATGATGGCTTGTAATTTAACAAATTTTTTTCGGTAAATGTAGATAAAAATAATTAGAATTAAACTGTTATCATTTTAGACATTACAAAAATATCTAAATTTTCATGTAGAATTTAAAGAATTGTATTTGGTGGCTATGGAAAAATACAAATATTCAGCTCAAGGTTAAAAGTTATAACTGCCATTTGATTCACTAATCGATTCCGTTCATGAAACACATGTTTGAGGTCAATTTCCCAATCACAAGTAACTAGTCTTTTTATGATCCGTAGCACAACATTATCCTAATCTATCTTAGCCTTCATATGGGATAAGATCTAAAACCAAATAATTGAAAACATATATATTGAATAAAGAGTGTAACGCCCCAAAAAAGTTTTAAGGATTTAACTGTGAGAATTTATAGTAATTAATTTCTGTATCTTTAGTTTTGTGCTCTACTTCTGTGTTTAAGGTTTGGAGTTCAAGTGGCATCATTAAATGTTTTGTTATTGTTTTCAAAACAACCTTCATCCATGTGTTTCGTAGTTAAGTCCAATTTTGGGTAAATTGGTGTCAATAATGAGCCTACTGGTTCACTGGTTAAGCATTTGTTTATATTTTGTTTGGCTCCAAGTTTGAATCCCATCGTATGCATTAGGAAATATTTTTTTTTGCAAATGCCAGAAGGTGGGATGGTGGTTAACTTAAAATAGTCTGAAGAAATTCTATCGTACCTTCTTCTTTGTTTTTCAAAATTTTATTTTCTTTTCCAGCTCTCCTTCTGTTCTTTTATTTTTCCTTTTACGGTATTAAATTTTACTTTAATTGGAAGTTCTTCATTGCTTGTAAGGTCGACTGTGTAATTATTAAGTAAGTTTCGTTGATACTTTTCTCTCGTTTTGTAAGTTTCGTGGTGTTAACAATATTCTGTCGAAACGAGATTTTGCTCGATTGCTTGAACGTTCTGTTTAATCATTCGATTGGTTACCTTTTTAGACAAGGATATTGCAAGAGACGTTATTCCGCCGTGTTAGTCTGATTTTTTCTGTTTCGTGACAATTTAGTATCTGAATTAATATAAAAATACTAAAATTTTAATAAACAACCGAGCCTCCAACGCTGACCCTATAAGTATTTTCATTCTGTTATAAAGATTATAATACTTAAACTGTTGTGGGTAGAATGTTTTGATGTGAACTGGTGAAATCATCTTGCTGGATGTCTGAACTGATTTGTGTACTATAATATTGTAGCTAGATTGCCATAATGAGTTCGACCGGTAGTCGTGCAAGTGCGTCAAGGACGCCGAGGTGGAGCTCGAGCAAAGTCATCCTCTATGGGTACTATGCCCAATTTGGAGACCAGCGAGACTGTTGGTACTCCCACTACTGAGACGGAGTCCCAGACTCCGACAGCTAAGGACGACGCACTGTCTGAAGTCATGATTCGAGCACTAGAAAGGGTCGCAGTGACTTATTTGGGATGGGGAGGTCGGGGGTTAGTTACTTAACAACTCAGGTCGAATGGGGATGAACTATTCATTGGCGTCATAGGAGCCACTCTTACTGTTGCGAAATATTGGCTCGAGACTACTGAGCACATTATGACAGATCTTGACTGTACTCCCACTCAGAAATTGAGGGGTGTTGTGTCTTTACTCTGGGACGAAGCTTATAAGTGGTGGCTGACAGCTAAACAAGGTGCTCAGCCCGAACAGGTTAACTGGGATTATTTCAAGAACGCCTTTCAGGGTAAGTATGTGGGGGCGAGTTATGTTTAGGCTCATCGACGTGAGTTTATGAGTTTAGTTCAGGGTGACCGATATATGGCTGAATATGAAGCTGAGTTTCTGCGACTGAATAGGTATGCACGGACTTTGGCAGCATTTGACTACGACAGGTGCGTGAGGTTCGAGTGGGGATGAACTATTCATTGGCGTCATAGGAGCCACTCTTACTGTTGCGAAATATTGGCTCGAGACTACTGAGCACATTATGACAGATCTTGACTGTACTCCCACTCAGAAATTGAGGGGTGTTGTCTTTACTCTGGGACGAAGCTTATAAGTGGTGGCTGACAGCTAAACAAGGTGCTCAGCCCGAACAGGTTAACTGGGATTATTTCAAGAACGCCTTTCAGGGTAAGTATGTGGGGGCGAGTTATGTTTAGGCTCATCGACGTGAGTTTATGAGTTTAATTCAGGGTGACCGATATATGGCTGAATATGAAGCTGAGTTTCTGCGACTGAATAGGTATACACGGATTTTGGCAGCATTTGACTACGACAGGTGCGTGAGGTTCGAGGAAGGACTGAGATATGATTTACGGATTCTGATAGATACTTAGAGGGAATTGATTTTTACAGTCTTAGTTGACAAAGCAAAAATAGTGGAAGAAGTGAAACGCATTGAGCGCGAGCGATGTGATCATGAGAAGCATCAAAATAAGATTAAGAGGGATTCGGGTCACTCTGGTTCGAGTTAACGCCTTAAGAAGTGGGTGAGGTTTGACAAGCCTCCGAGAGCCGATGCATCAACTGTAGTGACTGGGATTCAACTATGTAGTGATTGTGGGAAGCGCCATTCGGGCGAGTGCTGGTGGAAGTTAGGAGCATGCCTCCGTTGCGGTTCGATGAAGCATCGAGTTAGGGATTGCCCCCGTCGACCAGATCCAGTGCCAACTGCGACGCAGACTCCGATTCCAAATTTTGTTCGACCTCTAAGAGAGGTTTAACAATCATTCAGAGGTCGCGGTACTGGTAGGGATGGTAATAGATCTGGGAGAGGATAGAGAGCACTGGGTAGACGTGCAAGTTAGGCTGAGGCTCGTCAGTCGAAACTGGTTTATGTGGCGAGACTCCGCGATGAGAACGATGATGCTGATGTCATTGCAGGTACTTTCTATATTCATTTTGTTCTGTATTATGCTCTCATTGATATTGGCTCCACTCACTCATACATAGCTAGTGTTGTTTCTATAAATCTAGGTTTAACCGCTGAAAATACTGCTAGAGAGTTTTTCATGATTAGTCATTTAGGCCAGTCAATTCGAGTTGATAGAGTATATGGCTGGTACCCCTATAGCTCTAAGGTATGGTGTTTCCAGCTGATTTAATGGAATTGCCCTTTAATGTGTTTGATTTAATTCTGGGAATAAATTGGCTCGTTGAGTATCAGGTTAGTCTAGACTGTGCAACCAAGAGAGTTACTCTAAGATCGCATGAGAATGACGAGGTGGTCATGGTTGGTGAGCACCAAGATTACCTCTCTAATGTAATCTTCGTTCTTGTAGAAAATAAGTTAGTCTGAAAAGGTGCGAGGCATACATTGCTTACGTATCCGATTCTGTTTCCGCAAAACCTTTGGTAGGAGATTTTCGCACCATGTGGGAGTTTTCAGACGTCTTTCCCGAGGAATTGCCAAGAGTACCTCCAGATAGAGAGGTGGAGTTTGGAATTGATCTATGACCAGGTACTGCTTCGGTGTCTATTGTACCCTACCGCATAACACCGAAAGAGCTGACCGAGTTAAAAGCGCAGCTTCAAGAACTCCTTGATAGAAAATTTATTCAACTGAATGTGTCTCCGTGGGGGGCACCGGTATTATTTGTTAAGAAGAAAAATGGGTCGATGAGGATGTGCATAGATTACCAGTAGTTAAACAAGTTAACAATCAAGAATAAGTATTCGTTACCGAGGATTGATGACTTGTTCGACCAGTTTCGAGGAGCATCCGTTTTCTCTAAAATCGATTTACGCTCTGGTTACCATCAGCTCAAGGTCAAAGAGACTGATGTGTACAAAACTGCCTTCAATACTCATTATGGACATTACGAATTCCTGGTAATGCCTTTCGATCTAACGAATGCCCTGGTGGCGTTTATGGATTTAATGAATCGAGTGTTCCAACCGTACTTTGATCAATTTGTAGTGGTTTTTATTGATGATATCCTAATTTACTCTAAAACTAAAGCTGAGCATGATGATCATTTTCACATTGTACTTTAGATACTCCGAGAAAAATAGTTGTATGCCAAGTTCAATAAGTGCTAGTTTTAGTTACAGAAAGTCACTTTTCTAGGTCATGTAGTGACGGTGGAGGGGACCTGAGTTGATCCTAAGAAGATAGAAGCTATTGTTGAGTGGAAACAACTGAAAAATGTATCTGAAATTCTTAGCTTCCTTGGTTTAGCCGGTTACTACCGTTCAAAGGATTTTCTCTGATTGCGTCACCTCTGACGAAGCTGCTACATAAGAATGCTCCATTTGTGTGGTTTAAGGCATAACAGTCTAGTTTCGATAAGCTTAAGTCCGTTTTGACACAAGCTCCTGTTTTAGTTCAACCAGAATCAGGTTAGGAGTTTATGGTATACAGTGATGCTTCACATGTCAGGTTAGGATGTGTGTTTATACAAGACGGTAAGGTGGTTGCTTACGCATCACGACAGCTTAAGACACACGAGGGTAATTACCTTATGCACGATCTTGAGCTGGTTGCGGTTGTGTTTACTTTGAAGATCTAGAGACATTATCTGTATGGTGAAAGGTGTATTATTTACATAGATCACAAGAGTCTCAAATATTTGTTAACCCAAAAAAAGTTAAATCTTCGGCAGCTCAAATGGATGGAATTACTTAAAGATTATGATTGCACGATAGAATACAACCTGGGTAAGGCTAATATGGTAGTCGATGCTCTTAGCCGTAAAGTAATGACTGATTTGAGAGTAATGTTAGCTTGTTTGAGTTTGGTTGAGGATGGGGGACTGTTGGCAGAATTACAAGTTAAACCGATTTGGGTAGAATAGATTCGAGCTAAGAAATTGAACGATGAGTTCTTAGTTCAACGATTAGAACAAATTGGTTCAAACGAGGCTGTCAGTTTTAGCTTGAATAGTGATAATGTGCTATGCTTCAAAGGTTGGATTTGTGTACCCAATGACAAGGAGCTAAGGCATTCGATCCTACAGGAGACATATAATAGTCCCTGTGCTATGCATCCTGGTGGGAATAAAATGTACCGAGATCTTTGGGAGCTCTATTGGTGGCCTGGACTGAAATGGGAGGTAGTTACTTTTGTATCCAACTGTCTGACATGTCAAAAGGTTAAGGTCGAACATCAGTTGCCCTCTGGACTGCTTCAACCAATTAAGATTCCACAATAGAAATGGGAGCAGGTAACAATAGATTTTATTACGGAGTTGCCTTTAATCCCTGCTAAGAAAGATTCAATTTGGGTCATCACTAATTGATTAACCAAATCGGCGCACTTTATTCCCATCCGAACATATTACTTCTTACAGAAGCTAGCTAAACTGTATATCGCAGAAATTGTGAGACTACACGGAATTCTGGTCTCGATCATCTCTAAGAGAGATTTGCGATTTACATCCCGGTTCTGGAAGAAACTCCATGAGATTTTCGGCACCCGATTTAACTTAAGTACTGCTTATCACCCTCAGACTAATGGACAGTTGGAGTGAGTTATTCAGATCCTAGAGGATATGCTTTGGGGTTGTGTGATAGATTTCAAGGGTAGTTGGGAGGAGTACTTACCGTTAGCGAAGTTTGCATATAATAACAACTTTCAGTCTAGTATTCAGATAGCACCCTACGAGGCCTTATATGGTTGTAAGTGACGTACTCCGTTATGTTGGACAAAATTAAGTAAACGCCGGATATTGGGTCTTGAGCTAGTTTCTGAAACTAAGAACATTGTGAAAGTGATTCGTGATCGCCTGAAAGCAGCCTCTGACGACAAAAGTCTTATGTAGATTTAAAAAGAAAGAATATTGAGTTTTCAATAGGTGATCAAGTGTTTCTAAAGGTATCACCTTGGAAAAAGGTTCTCCTATTTGGACACAAGGGTAAGTTGAGCCCGAGGTTCATTGGATCCTGCCGTATTCTGAAGCGTGATGGACCTGTTGCATATCAATTAGAATTATCATCGAAATTAGAACGAATTCATGATGTGTTTCATGTCTTGATGTTGAGACGGTATCGATCTGATCCATCACATATTGTTCTTGTCAATGAAATTGAATTGCGACTGGATTTAACATTTGAAGAGGAACTTGTCTAGATATTAGAACGTGATGTTAAGGTGCCGAGGAAGAAAATTATTCCTCTAGTAAAAGTTCTGTAGCGAAACTACGGTACGGAGGAAGCCGCATGGGAACTTGAAGAATCAATCCGCCAACTGTATCTGTATCTGTTTAACTCAGGTAAAATTTCGAGGCTGAAATTTCTTTTAGGGGGAGAGAGTTGTAGCGCCCCAAAAAATTTTAAGAATTTAATTGTGAGAATTTGTAGTCATTAATTTTTGTATCTCTGGTTCTGTACTCTGCTTCTGTGTTTAAGGTCTGAAGTTCGAGTGGCATCGTTAAAAGTTTTGTTATTATTTTTAAAACAACATTCATCCATGTGTTTCGTAGTTAGGTTAAATTCTGGGTAAATCGGTGTCAATAATGAGCCTGCTGTTCACTGGTTAAGCTTCTGTCTATATTCTGTCTGGTTTCGAGTTTGAACCCTATTGTATGCGTTAGGGAATATTTTTTTTGCAAATGCCGGAAGGTGGGATGGTGGTTAACTTAAAATAGTCTGAAGAATTTCTATCGTACCTTCTTTTTTGTTTTTTAAAAGTTTATTTTCTTTTTGGGTTCTCCTTCTATTCTTTTATTTTTCCTTTTACGGTATTAAATTCTGCATTAATTGGAAGTTCTTCATTGCTTGTAGTATCGACTGTGCAATTATTAAGTAAGTTTCGTCGATACTTTTCTCTCGTTTTACGAGTTTTGTGGTGTTAACAATATTTTGTCGAAACGAGATTTTGCTCGGTTGCTTGAACGTTCTGTTTAATCATTCAATTGGTTACCTTTTTAGGCAAGGTTATTGCAAGAGACGTTATTCTGCCTTGTTAGTCTGATTTCCTCTGTTTCATGTGAGGTGAGTATGCGAAATGAGTTGGGATTGCGTTGAAACTTTCAACATAATCTTGGCGATAGGTTGATTTTGCTAAAATATTGAAATCAATGGTGTAATTGATTATTGAATGATTAATTAGGTTCCAGGCAGTCTCTGTGTTGTTTCTCCGTCAAAGCAAAATCTAATGCGTACCGGAAACCTTAATTTTGCAAGTTTCAGGTTGCTAGAAATGGTGGCTGTCGATGTCACACAGCTAGGCACACGGGCGTGTACCCAGGCCATGTGATTGGCCGTGTAACTCATTATTTAATGATTTGAGGCCACACAAGCGAGGACACAGACGTGTGTCTAGGCCGTGTGTGGCATATTGGTGCAGAGTTCACACGGGCAACGGACACGGACGTGTGCCTTGGCCGTGTAACTCATTTTTTGTGATATAAAACCACACGTTCAAATACATGGGCGTGTACCCAGGCCGTGTGAGTCACATAGGCAAGGACACGTGCGTGTGCCCAGGTCGTGTAACTCATTGTTTATACTTCAGAACCACACGAGCAAGGCACATGGGTGTGTGACCAGGCCGTGTGTCATATTATTGGGGCTCGAAACCTATTTTTGAGGCCGTGGATGTTGTTTAACATAGTTACTGACTTCCTCATTATAGGAATGGTTGAATTTGATCGTATGGGAGCTAATTGATATTCTGAGACTGACGTGTGAATAACATAGTTGTATGTATACTATGGCACTTATTCTAAGGTTGATCTGTCTTATCTGTTGTGACGTGAAATAGAATAACTGAATATTCAATATGGGTACTTGTGCTCTGCATTTGCATGGGTTGAGGTGCTGTGAAGAAGGAAGTAATCTGTTCTGAATTAGTGGCCATGCCACAATACGTATAAATCTAATTCTGGCGCTTGTCGCATAATGAACTAGCAACTAAGCTGCGTTTTTGTAAAAGTGTCAACGAACATTTTAAGGTGTGTAGGGTTGGTTGGGCAATGAATGTGTTTAATGGTGTGTTAGGATTGCCGAATATGGTGTGTAGCAGACAGGGATAGGCATATTGCATCTAAGTCTGATCTGTATCATATATGAACTAAAATTGCATATATATATGTAGTTGATCTGCTCTAAATCTGAACTGAAATTACTTCTGTATCGAACCGGATCTCTGAATTTGGAACCACTTTATAAATGAGCATTAATTGAATAAATTCTTTTACGCACTGAGTTTATAACTCATTCTGTTATTGCTTGGATTTCAGGTGGTTCGCAGACTTAAACGGGTCGGTGCCGCAGGAGCTCGGTCGAACTATTAGCTTTCTTTAAACTATTTCAATAGGAGTTTCGTTAAACTATAATAGTATGACTTTGGAAGATTATATACTTAACTAGTCTTTGTGTTGAATTTTATGTGAATCATGGTTTGGTATTATTGTGTCTTGCGTAGTATTTGGGTTTTTTAATGACTTCCTAAACTTGGACTGGATGTCTAGACCGGGTCTAGGGTGTTACAAAGAGAGAATAAATATATCAACAAGTGTTGGGTGTATTTATTTATAAAACACATTATACTGTAAAGAAAAAGTTTAAGCTCAAACTTTAGAGATAATATTGTTTGAAAAATCAATTTTGATTCTCTCTTAGAAAACTTGAATGTCTCAAATTAAAGAGTTCATGAGTTGTTTATAATGCTTATGTCTGACAGAATTCTCTCAAAAGATATCATACCCAATGATATGGTGCGATAAAACTTGTTCTATTTACATAATTAACATCGACCTTATAATATTTGGGTTCACAATCTAAATGGTTCATAGTTTCAATTATAAAAACTCATAAACTTAATTTAGAGAAAGACTTATACTAAGTTATATCTATTTTATAACACGTAAATTAAGTAAAAGTTATAAAATTTATAATATATAAACTTTATAAAAAAATGTTTTCATAACACTTATTATAAATAATCTAATTTTTTTATCATAACTTTAGAAAGTTACTTTTATAAATAAGTTATGATAAAAAAAATTATAATGTTTTTTTATGAATAAGTATATTAGCATCGACATATAAATAAATTAAGTTCATATTTGGCCATAGCTTTATATAAATAAATAAATTACAACATGTAAATTATTTTTATAATAAAATATTTTAGGATTTAAATAATATAATTTTTTTATATAACTTTATAAAATATATAATTTATTTTATAATATCGTTTTAGGATTTATAATATAAGAATTTTTTTTTGCTATAGCCATCCCAAAGGCTCTTATGTGTTCATAACTATAATATAATTTTTTTTGAATAAATCTATAATATAATTTTTATAACTTATATAAAAATATATTTTTAATTTAGATTTGAATGTAATTACTTGTGTAATTACGTAATTCACACTCTCGCTTTAAAATTGAAAAGTGTAATTGAATGCTTTAATTACTTCAAAGTTAGTGAGATTTATCAATTATAATGTTTATCCAAACATATTAGTATTATGTAAGTTGATTGAGTCTTAGCTCGATTGACATGGGTATTGTTGCTAATATAAGAGAATTAGGGTTTGAGTGTGCTGAAGCGCATTATCCTCTTATTTAAGGGTTGAGCAGGGGCTATGGGTAGACCTGTTCATGGGTCGGGTTACCCGACTCGACACGAAGGTCCGTTCAAAAAGTGGAAGGGTTTGGGTAAAAATATAGTCCCCAAAAATAGACTTGAGCAAAAACAAAAGGGTCAAGCCTTGGGTAAGACTTTTTTGGCCCGAGCTTGGCCCGAATTTGCAAAAATAAAAATATGCTATTTTTTTATTGTTTTACTGCTATTTTCTTGTTATTTTCTTACTATTTTGCTGCCATTTTACTATTATGTTGTTATTATTTTGTTGTTATTGTTTGGATATTGTATAACTCTTGTTTTATTGTTAATTTTGTTACTATTTTAAAGGTATTTGCTTATTAAGTTGCACATATCTTAATGTTATTTAATATACATGTTTTTTAAAAATTTATTTTTAATTTGTTGGGAAACATTTATTTTAATATTTTTAGTATTTTTATGTATTTTATTTTTTAAAAAATTATATAAAACATTAATATGGGTGGACCAAATTTTACAAAATTTTAGACTTATTTTTTAGGCCAAGCTGATCTTGAACCTAACAATCGGGCCTAAAATTTTAATTGAGCTCAACCCGAATCCAATCCTGCATGGACACCAGGGGTGAAGTCAGAACAATTTTTTTAGGGGGCCGAATGAAATTTTAATTTTTTATAGTCTATCATTACAACTTTTAAAAAATTAAATCAAATTTTTATAATTTTATAAGAGTTAAAGTGTAATTTTAACTTTATTAATTAAAATTTTAAAAAAATTAAAATTAAAATTTTTTATTTTAAAGGTAGCGGGCCCATGCGCTCCCCTAGAATCGCCTCTGATGAACACCCCTAGCTATGGGTAAGGAGAAAAACGATTACACTACCTAAATAAACTTATAGAGTAAGTAAAAGGCGAAAAACGATTTTTTCAATTTTCCTTATTTAAGTCGGTCATGCTTATTTACTTTTTTGTTCAACTTCTTCGATGGCAACGAAAACACGGCACCGCCTTAAAATTTGATGGTTTTTGCCTTTCTGTTGAAGATTACTGTAATTTATTTATGGAACTTCCCGTACAAAAACAGAAGTAATTTTTCAAAGAAAAGAAAACCCAAAGTAATAAAAAACAAAGGCAATCCCCCCAATTCATACCTTCACGAACCACGAGCAAGAGCACACAGTTTTTATTTTATTTTTTCTTTTCTAGTTTTCTTTGGTCCCTGGTTGGTACTTGGAAAGAGAAAAAGAAAGTCTGAATAAAAAAAAAAAAGCAATGGCGAAATCAATTGTTTCAGCCGTTTTGGAGAAGTTGAGTTCCTTGTTAATGATACCTGGAGAGATAAAACACAACTTTGAGTTGGCCTTAGCTCTTGAAGAAGAAATTGGAAAAGTGATTGCTCATTTTCAGGATATTCAATCGGTACTTCAAGATGCAGAATCAAAACAGGTACCTGTTGTCGCTATTCATTTTTTTTTTGAAGTATTAGTTTGTGGGTTATTTTTGTCTTGTGGATTATTATATATGGATTTCTGAGTTGACCGTTTCAATCATGGGGCCCTAGTATCCTTTCCTCTGGTACATAATATTTATATCTAACATGGAGAGGGATAAAGTTTGATTTTAAAATCTAATTCGGGCACCTTCCTCGAAATATCAGTGTAAGCGGAAAATAAAATGGATTATTGAATTTGAAATCCCGTGTTTAGGGTTTGAAATTTTAATTCTGGAAATTAAACGATCAGTGTTAGATTTGAGATCATAGTTGACTTAAGCGGGTTGAATAGTGGTATTCGATTCCTTACTGAAATTATTGGAATTCAAGATATTAAATGAAATTTATGTTGTCCATCGTAAATCTTATCTTACCTTTCAATAGGTAAAGGATGCGAACGTGAGAAATTGGTTGAAGAAACTGAAAGATGTAGCCTATGATGTTGATGATGTGGTGGACGAGTGGAATTCTGAGAAACTGAAATCACAGATTGATAAAGAACAAAAAGGAGCCAGAAATTTCCCCTTGCTGAAGAAGATGCGCAATTCTATCTCTTCTTTTACCTTTCAAACTATTTTATACTATAAAATTGCATCCAAGCTAAGCGGAGTAAATGAACAACTTGATAGTATAGCCACCGAAAAAGATAGGTATAAGTTCGGGTTAGAGAAGGTAGTTGAAGAACCCCGAAGGCTAATAACTGCCTCTTTCATTGATGATGAAGAAGTTTATGGAAGGTGTCAAGAGACAGAGATTCTAGTGAATATGTTGGTGGGGAACAATAGTAGTGGAGGAGGGTTGAAGCTCCCTGTCATATCTATCGTGGGGATGGGGGGTATTGGGAAAACGACGCTTGCTCAATTGGTTTACAATCACAGTGATGTTGAATGTCATTTTGGTAAGAGAATATGGATATGTGTCTCAGACCCTTTTGATGAGATAAGGATTGCCAAAGAGATCCTTGAAGCATTTAAAGGCGAAAGTTCGAATTTAGTTGGAAAGGATAACATCTTGCAGGAAATTCGTAGCCATGTTTCAGGGAAGAAAGTACTTCTTGTGTTGGATGATGTGTGGAGTGAAGATGCAACAAGATGGGAGCAATTGAAAACCTCCCTCAAGCATTGCTCTCCTGGGAGTAGAATTTTGATAACCACTCGAAACGAAAAAGTTGCTATAATAATGGGAACAACATCTTCAAACTTATTTCTATTAAATACTTTGTCTCTAGAGGAATGTTGGTCATTACTTAGCCGTAGAGCATACTATGGGAGGACAAGAGAGGAAAGTGAAAATTTAGATGATATTGGTTGGAAAATTGCTGACAAGTGCCAGGGCTTGCCCCTTGCTGTGAAGATTCTAGGTGGTCTCTTGCGGTTCAAGAGAACCAGAGAACAATGGCAAAATGTATTGGATAGTGAAATGTGGGACTTTGAAGAGGCTGAACAAGATCTTTTCCCTCCCTTATTTTTGAGTTATTATGAGTTGCCTTTGGCTCTTAAGCAGTGCATTTCATATTGTGCTGTCTTTCCGAAAGGTATGATCTTAAGAAAAAATGAATTGATCAAGCTGTGGATGGCGCAAGATTACTTGAAGGGAGTGCGGTGTGAAGAGATGGAGATTGTTGGTGAGGAATATTTTGATGAGCTACATATGCGTTCATTTTTTCAGGATTTTGGAGGGGATGAACTAGACAGCGGTATTATGAAATACAAAATGCATGATCTAATTCATGATTTTCTTCTAGTTTTAATGAAAACCGAATGTGTGATGCTAGTAAACCATGATTCTGAAGAGTTAAAAGTAGACTTGTCATGTGAAAGGGCTCGCTATGGAACATTGTTTCGTAAAGAAGCTGCACCAACAGAATCTAATATTTTCCGTTTCAGAAAGTTGCGTAGCCTCCTTATTGACTCAAGCTATCATGATACCTCATCACTAAGACTATATTTGCCCAGGTTGTTTGATCAATTGACTTGCCTAAGGACTTTAAATTTGAGTAACGGTTTGTTCAGAAATTCAATTGAAGAACTTCCTGATGAGATAGGAAAATTGGTTCACTTGAGATATCTTAACTTGAAGAACAATAAAAAATTGAAAGAATTACCTGAATCACTGTGTGGGTTATGTAATTTACAGACCTTAAACCTCAAATGGTGTGATAGTCTTAAAGAATTACCGTGTGGAATTGGAAAAATAATCAACTTGAGGCATCTTGAGAATGATCAAACAAACTTGAGCCTGATGGCAATACCAAGAGGAATTGGAAGATTAACAAACCTTCAGACACTAAGTTTGTTTGTTGTAATGGGTAATAGCGATGCATCTACTCTTGGAGATCTTCAAAACTTAATTCATCTTCGAGGACTTCTTAAGATAAGTGGATTGGGAGCTGTGTGTGATGTGACTGAAGCTAAGAAAGCAGAGCTTGAAAACAAGAAAGGCCTTCGGACTTTGATATTTGATTTTACTATTTCAAAGGGGTTAATGTCAAATAGGTGGCAGAGAGATGATGGAAGACTCCTTGAAGCTCTGCGACCACCTCCTTGCTTGGAAGAGCTAGAGATATGGTGTTACAGTAGCCCCACCATTTCTGCCAACTGGATGATGGGCTTGACCAAGTTGAGCCGTGTTTCATTGGGTTATTGCTTGCACTTGAAGTCTTTGCCTCCCTTGGGGAAATTGCCATCCCTTGAATCACTCTATATAGGGGGAATGAGCAGAGTTGAAAAAGTGTCAGTTGAGTTTCTGGGTGTAGAAAGAGAAGAGATATTAGCACCCTCATCATCTTTGGAATCACCTTCATCATCTGTTATTGCCTTCCCTAGTCTAAAACATCTTGAATTTGAATTTTTTGATTTGGAAGAGTGGGAGGATTGGATGCCATTAACAAGCAGAGAAGAACATATTAGCATCATGCCTCGGCTTTGTTCCCTAACTATTAATTCCTGCCCAAAGTTAAAGGCACTGCCCTGCTACGTTCTTCATAATACAAGTCTAAAGCAACTGAACATCAGTCAGAGTCCAATTCTTTCAGAACGTTGCAGAAAGGAGACCGGGGAGGACTGGCTAAAGATTTCTCACATCCCAAGCATCATGATCGACGGCGTACGCATACAAGTAAACTGCTCTTCTGTTGAGGAGTTCGGGGTATTGCAATTTCAACCACTACACAGGTGTTCTTATATTTCATTAATAACAATATTATTATTGTCTGTCCAAATTACAATACATTCAAATATATATTTGCTGAAATTTGTGGTTGGATTGTCTAAAAGTTTTCTAATATCTGAAACCGTTACTCCATAACTGGCATGTGATAAGGATTTATCTTTCTGATGTGTTACATTGTGCTAAAGATGGTACCCTTTTGATCTTTTAATAACATTTGAACTCCATTCTTACTCCTATTTCTTTTATTTTAGTGATGCTTTTTTCGCTATTATATTTTAGGTTTAGTAATGCCCTCAGTCTATGTGCTGCTTGAACTTTTGAAAGTTGTATTTTTAATTCTAGGTTTAATTTAAAAATTAAAGTCCAGTTGGTGATACTATTAATGAACATACATTAGATTTGAATATGTGACATTTAATATTCGAAATTCTGAATTAAAAATCAAAGTTTAAATGATAACACGGTTTAAATTTAACAGGAGCCTGTGTTATCAATTGAACTTCAATTTTTAAATTAGGCAAGTAAAAAACTTCTTCGAACCATTAAAGTAGAAGGATCAAATTTCAAAAGTTAAAAGAGTACATGGATTAAGGGCATTATTAAAACCTAATATTTTAACATTTGACTTTTAGCAAAATGAACTTGTGAATTTTATTGTTTTTGTCAGCACTAAAAGAAAAGAGAAGCTGTATTGCATCAATGGCCTTATGCCTTTACCTTAACTAATTATCTCCGCTACTTGTTATGTTTTACAGCTCTTCGTTAAGTTCGAAAAATTTTCTCAAAGCGTTCAGTCAGAATTGATATGTATTACAGGAGAGGTACGTATGAACTCTAGTTATCTTTATGTCATTTGTTGTCAAACGATAATAAAATTTTTGGAGTACATGATCTTTGTTTAACCCTTTCTTTTACCTTCTTAGCAATCAACTTGATGTTAAGTTCTAGCAAGAAAATCTAGTAACGATCGGAAACTTTTAGAACGTTTGTTTTGTTTCGAGGGCACATTTGTAAAATTATCAGAATGTTTTCTCGCTAACTTCTAATTAGTAGCATTTGAAGTTCCATGTAACATCAAGGTTTATATTTTTGATTTCCAAGCATGTGATGATGAAATTTCATTTGTAAACGCTTAGGTATTGCATGGAACATAGATTTGATAATAATGATATCTTAAATGTTAATGATAAATGGAACCAAGTGATTAGTAGTTTAAAGTTTAGGCATATTAGTTCCGAATTGATGTTCAAAACTATTTGCCAGATTGATGCTGTGAAGACAGGAACTGTGTTTTAAGGCAAGTTACATGGAATGCCACTGGCAAGAAGGAAGGTGACTGGAGCATGTTGTGCCTCTTTGTATCTCACGATTTTTTCTTAGTAGAGGTCGACAAGTTCGTTGTACAAAGGGTTATCGAACGAAGGTGTGATCGCTCATCCTTCTTGGAATTGGTTATTCAGCCTTCTTGTATGTAAAATATTTCTTACTGATCACCTATTTCCTTTCTTCAAGTTACATTTAATTGGTCATTTAATTTTAGAGGACTAGGAATGAAGAAGCTTTAAAGGTGGAGATTACGCTTACACATGACAATATTATGTATTCGTATGTATTCCTGTTCATCCAATCCTGTTGGCGTCATTTTCAACTTGTATATTCCAAATTTTTATATTTAATCAGTTGCAGCACTAATTATTCAAATAGTTTCTCATTACTATTTTTATCCAATTAACAAAACCCATATATACTTTTGACACGAAACGTGAGAAGGGAAAAAGAAGTCATGATTTTACCTTGGGTCATATACAGTAACCAAATTTCATAGAGTAAGCAAACAAAAAACCCACCTTCCTCTCAACAGCACAAACACCTTTTCCTTGCGCGCTATTCTTTTTTAAGCTGTGTTCTTGTAACCTTTTTTAGAAGTGAAACTTCAACCTAATTTTTTCTGACGGTGATATTTTTTGTTAGTCAATTATTATTCAATAGTAACGTAACTCGCTTTGTTTGTTGTGATTAACATCATATGTACATTTGAACTGAACTTTTAGATTAAAGATGATGTATTTTCTTTTAATTAGGCGGGATAATGGATGATGTTGTGGAAAGGGTCTATGAAATAATTTCTCTAGTTTTTATATAAAACAAGTCCGTGAAGAGAGGAGTATTTCAAAATCATAGAGAATCTCTACTACTATAGTACACTATATGTTTCTTCAATAATAATATAATGATCAAATTGGTTTTGGTCTTTCTATTATGCTAACATTTTTTTATTTAATATTTATATTTCAGTTTGACATAATTTGATTATTTTCTTTTACAAAGACATTAGTTAATCTAAATAGTTAACATCCTTTAATTATTTTGGTTGATATAGTGAGCTTGAATTTTTTTATTAAAAATACTTTTTGATACATAGTATCAAAAGAGATAGAGGAGAGGGATAGTATTGAAGAAGGTTGGTTTATCCACCCTAGGGTCAAGAGCCGGATAGGTAGAGGGATTAAGGATGAATGCTTAATGTATTAGGGTTTTGGGAGTGGAGAGGAGTCCCTTTACAATATTGATGCCTTTGGGTATTTATATTTAAGTGAGAGTTCTTATTCAATTATGTTACTTAGTTGGTCCTAAGTGACCCAATGGAGGGTCCAATTAAGTCTAAGTTGAAGTAGGGATATAACAATAGTTTTTCCTATCGAGAGGTAGGTTATAAAGTAATTGTGCCTTGAGCCGATCTTTAATAATGCGTTGGCGGATGATACTTCTATTCGCAATTTGCTTGTATAAGTTTTACTTTGTGATTTAGCGGATTTAAAGGATCTGGAGTTATGCAGTGGAGATATGTCATAAATATATTAGCAGATGTGATTATGGGAAATGTAAACTAGAGGAGAATGAAGTCATCTTGTAAATCCCCGAAAATTACTACAATAAGAAAGTAGATATTATCCTTGATATAGTAAAATAAGGAAATAAAGTGACAAAAAGGGAAATTTTGAGTTATGTCAACATTGGGAAGTATATTATGATATATTAATTCAAAAAAGGATTAAATCATAAAAGTAAGATAAGTTTTGTGGCCCAAGAGTAAATACTCAAAATTTAAAAGGTTAAAGTGTGAATATGAAAAAGTTGAAGGACCAATAGTATAAATATTTTAAGGGTGAAAAATTAAGAAAATTGGTATATAATTATAAATAAATATTATTATTGCTATACCTTACATCTCCAAGGGTTGAAGGCAAGAGGATCCTCATAGGTATCAAGATGAAGGGCAACAAGAATAATCAATAGAATCCAACCTTTTGGTATGATATACCCTACAATGGAATAACTTATATTAGGATGATTGTAAAATATGTAATTTTTAAGCATTAATAAAATAATGTTACATCATCAATTTTTAAAGACATATAAATATTATTCTACACTCAATCATATATGATATAATCTCTAATTTAATTTCACTTTAATTAAAATAATTAAACATTTGGGGGAAAATGTTGAAACTATATGCCCCCAAAAAATAACCAGAAAACATTGAAATTATATGCTGGTTCGAACCTTGGAGACAATATTGCTGGAATGGACAGTCACGAACCCCTAACATGGGCCGTGAAATGAACATAAATAATACAAAAAGAAATGATAAAAATCATAAGCAAAAGTTGAAAAAATAACTAAAATCAACCATTAAAAATTCAGAAAAAAAACACTAGTAAAAAATTGAAATTTGAAAAATTATAACCACCATATGGTTTTATCAAATTCTGAAATTTGATTAAAAATAAAAAAATAGAAATAGAAAATTAAAATTAAAAAAGAATAAAAATTAAAAGAATAAAAAATTTTGACTACATAAAAATAAAACATAATTTGAAAGTAAAGAAATAAAAGATGATTAAATTTAAAAAGAAAAACTAAAAATAATTTTAAAATTATTGAAGAAGAAAACATGTTTGTTTATTTATTAATTTTTTTAATTTGTTAAGTAATTTGTTAAATTAAATTAGAGAAGATAGTAAATATGGATGAGTGTATAATAAAACTTACATTTTTAAAAGTTGATGATGTGGCATTATATTATTGGTACCTAAAAATTATATATTCTAAGAGTCTCTTAATATAATTTATTACCTAATTTAAATTAAGGATTATGAATGACCAATTATTTAGTAATGAATAAATAGTTCAATTTTATTTTTGTTCAAATTTAAAATTTAATTTTTATACTTTTGATTTCACATTTTTTTCTGGTACAAAGTGAGGGAGGGGAAATTACATCGATAGAGTACAAACCTTGATTATTAAAGTGTCGGCAATTAAAATCATAGACGAAGAGTAGAAGAACATAAAACATAATTTAACTACTAAATAATCATATTATTATTTCAAAAAAAAAAAAAAGATAAAGACTTAAACGGGAATGTCAGCTATGGTTCTTCTGAAGATCCTAGGAAGGAAATTGTCTAACCTAAGCGTCTTCACTCACTATTTATCTTTTAGATAATTTAGAATTTATAAATATATTCAAAGAAATGCAGAATTCAAAACTAATATAAAGAAACTTGAAAATAAATTCAAAAAAATTAGCATGAATTACAATGGATTGCCATGTGGGCTACCGTGTTTAAAATTTGAACATGTTAGTGAGTATTTTTATTGAAAAACAACAATTCAACTATTTTTAAAATGATGATGTTCATGAACTCTTTTTAAAAGGTTCGGGAACAAATTTAACTAAAAAGAAGGGGTCAAATTGAAAAAAAGATGTAAATGTTAAGAGTCAATTTTAGCTCAAAAACAGAATAAAAACCAATTGACAAAACGACATAAACATTGAGGCTAAACCTTTTATAAAAGGGTTAGTATATATTGAGGTATCTAACTTAACAACTTATACTTAGTACCTAAACTTTTTTTTTGGACCTAATTGGTATTTGAACTTAGAAACTATAAGTTTATTTGGTCCTTTTTTTAAGTACTTGACTAATCGTTAAAATATGTTGATGTGGCACTGATGATATTATGAGAGACTAAATTGTAATTTTTCCAAATTAAGTGATGACTCAAGGATGAAATTTTAAAAGATCATAAATGGAAAATTGGTCAATTAGAAAGAGAGAGTTTTAGAAGGCAATGATGATATTAGAGATATTTTGATGATATTTAATTAGATAAATATTATTTTATTAATATTTTAATGAGATATTTTATTATTATTTTATTTAGTATATAAGAAAAGAAAGATGAAGAATTCTCTTCATCTTTCCATGCACCCACGTGAGAAGAGAAGAGAAGAAATAAATTTTTTTTTACAATTTGGTCATTTTACCAAAAATTCATCATTTTCACTTAGAAATCAAAAGAATTTCCATAGCTACCAAGAGAGTAAAATAATGAGACTATGGGGAGCTAGAATATCAAGTTAGATTCAAGAAATAGAAGCTGGAGGAGAGAGAAAATCAAGTTAAAGATTGAAATCAATAGAATAAGGTAAGAACATCAAGATTTTAATATATTTTTAAGTTTGATATTATTGAAAAAGCATGAAAATGATGTTAAAATAGAGTTTTATTATATAAGGTTCTATGTTCTTGATATGTTAGTGAAGGGAAATAAGAGGAAGTGATGGGAAATATTGTAGAGAAAGGAAATGAGGGTGTTATGAACTTAGTTATCAACATTTTACACTAAAACAGTTTTGGACAACAATAGTAGTCTGACTTTGAAAATTTACCAAAAATTATAGAAATTGAATTAGATGTTAATTAAACTGTTAAATTAAAGCCTATTGAGTCTAGTTTTAATAGAAGAAACCGTGTAAGAAAAAGAATTTCATATTATGAGATATATGAATTTTTGCAAGATAAGGTCAGATTGATTTCGGGTTCCCCTATTCCGACTTTGGAAAATCATCAAAAATTGTAAAAAAATAATTAGGGGTTTAACTTAATAATTTTAAATTCTTATTGAGTATATTTTCAAGAGCAATAAACGGAAACATCATCCAAACCCTGTACTAAGAGATAATTAATTTTTAGTAAAGAAAGGTTGAAGCTGTCAAACAGCAGAACAATGATAAATTTGAAGATTTTACTGTACTTATTGGCTAGATATTAAATTCTGAAATTTTTATGGTAAAAATATATTTGAGTCTAGTTTCAAAAATATCAAGCGGATCTTAATTTAGAATTTTTTAGCTCAATATATAAATAATTTAGTGACTATGACTCAAATGGACAGCTTTGATATGAACATAAGTAAATAGTGGAATTATAGATAATAACATATAAGCATGTTATATACATTAAGGATGTGGAATGGAGAGGAGGAAAATATATGAATATTCAGGTAGCATGGGTTTACACTAAAAATGGCTAATTTGCATGTTTTAGGCTTAGGGACTAAATTGAATAAAAGTAAAATTTTAGGGGTAATTTTGTAAAAATGTCAAAAATGACCAAATTGCATGAAATGAATTGTTTTATTGTCTAAATTAATATATATATTGAAATAAATTATTAAAATCAAGTGGTTTTAGAGCTTTAATTTTGTTGTATGATGATATTATAAAGTGATTTTGTTAAATATTGATGTTAGTATCAAATTGTGAAAATAGTTAAAATATTAGGGTTTGGTATTAAATTTATATTTTATTAAGGGTTGTATGATAGCCTAGAATATTTGGATAAATTATTAATTGAGAAAAATTAGTTGATTTGATAGATTAACTAGTTAAGGGACTAAATTGTAAAAGTTGAAAAAATTGGGGTAATTGTGTAAATTAAAAAAATTTAAGGGTATAAATTGTGATATAAATTGGAACTGAAATATATGCTAATGAATGAGTAATTTTATATTTTAGATCAAGATTCCAAAGATATTTGTGAAAAAGGAAAAATAGTGGAATAGTCCTTGAACTCCTGCAATTATTACAATTCAATTCAGGTAAGTTCGTATGGTTAAAGTTTAATAGTTATATTGAATTGATGAATGATGTTACGCATTTAATATATTGTTTAAAAATGAAATGTTGTTAAATTATTATGCACTTAGCATATTGTTAAAAAAATGAAATATTGTTAAATTATGAATTGAAAAGAATATCAATTTAAAGTGGAACGCGGGATTGAGTACAATCGTTCTGTGGCAGAGAATGAATTGACGGAAAATGAAAAGGATAAATTGACGGCAAATTACCCAAGTAAACTGAGGTTCAGCATTTGTTGCGAACTTTCGTGTTTACTTTCCGTTTAGCTCTCACGAGTTTCTGTTAACTCATATGAGTTTCAGTTTAACCCTTATGGGTTTCCGTTCAGCTCTTTTGAGCTTCAATTTAACCCTTATGGGTTTCCGTTCAGCTCTTATGAGCTTCCATTCAACCCTTATGGGTTTCCGTTCAGCTCTTATGAGCTTCCATTCAACCCTTATGGGTTTCTGTTTAGCACTTATGTGCATCTGTGGTGTAAGCTGTAAGCCATTCCCCGATTCGGTAAGATCTAAATACGATGTACTCATATCCGTAAGCTGTAAGCCATTCCCCGATTTGGTAAGATCTAATAAGTGACATATGAAATTAATGTTTGAAGACTTAAGGTTATTATTGGTGTTGATCTGAAATAAGTGTATTCATCGATTGAAATTGTGATGAGTAATAAACTCAAGTGTGATATGTTGATAAAATAAGTTTATCAATGTTGAATTTATATGAAATATGTTCAAGTATGCTAACAAATGTTGTTGTTAATGTTTAGGCAAGTGCCAAGCTACTGGTTAAATGGTAATATGTTTATTTATATGATGCGTTGAAAGGGTAAGTGCTCAAATGAAAATATACTTGTGCTCATGAAAGAATGGTAAGTTTTAAGTTATGCAATTTCTTATGAAATGATTTATCATGTGATTAATGTTAAAAAGGGCTACGTTCAAATGCATTAGCTTTTGGTTATGGTGGTATGGTATGTTTATGACTGGTGAGTTATACATATGGAATGAGTAAGGAAAGTAAAGAAATGCAAATGAAAATTTAGAAATTTGGAATAGTTAAAGTTGTTGAATATACTTTATGAATATTGGGGTATCAATATTGGATTATTCTGGATATGTATAAATTTCTTATTTAAAATGGATTGATATGATTAAAGTTTATATGAGCATACTAAGCATTCATTGCTTACGTAATTGTTTTCCTTTACTTTTCAGATTTTCAGAAGCTCGATTAGGTTGAAACTTGTTGGAGATATATCACACTATCCATCGGTTCTATCGGTATTTTCGAATGTTTTAATTTTAGTCATAATGATATGTATAGGTATTTTATTTAATGTTGGTTTATATGTAAATTGTTGAGATTAGCCACTTATTTTAGCTTGTGTTGAATGGCATGTTATAGTTTGTAGATTTGTGAATTGGTGGGGTTGGGTTAGTAACAAATTGGGTGAGAAATATGACTTGTAAAATGACCTATTTTCATCCACACGGGCAGAGACATGGGTGTGTGTCTCAATCGTGTGTGACACACGGTCAGGTGACACGGCCGTGTGTCCCTTGTATCTTAAATTTGCACAAAACAAAATGCTCACATGGCCTAGCACACGGGCGTTTGACTTGGCAGTATGACCCAAGTCAGTAGACTCACACGGGCTGAGACACGGTCGTGTGTCCCTATTTCGAATGCCCACACGGCCTGAGACACAGGCATGTCTCCAAACCGTGTGAGTCACACGGCCTGGCCACACGGCTGTGTGTCCCCTGCAATGTTGAAAATTTTAAATATTTTTTGAAATTTTTCTTGACTATTTGATTTAGTCCCTATTTGTTTCTAATACGTAATTTGGGCCTCGAGGGCTCGTTTAAGGGACAATATGTATGGTTTTGATTGGTTTCTAATATGAATGCTAGATGAAATGAAATGTCTAATAATTAATTTGTAAACTCTGATAATACTCCGTAACCCTATTTCAACGATGGATTCGGGTTAGGGGTGTTACACATCCATTAGCAATACAAAATGTAAGAGATACGACCCATTTGGTGGTAATATGGAATGCAAGAAACGCAAACTATCCGTTGGCAATATAAAATACAATAAGTATATACTACCCGTTGTGTAAGAAATGTCTGTTAAAATACAAGCAAGAGGACAGTTATAAATAATGGTAGAAAATGTAGCTATTTGGCCTGAGTTTTTGACGAATAATATTGAATAAACGCTTATGGAAGGTGGTATTGTAATGTTGATCCAAAAATAACTATCAATTTGGAAAAATAGAGTGCATGTGCTTGTAGCTATAAAATTTATTCGTTAACCTAACTCTGGTTTTTATGAAAGAGATATGCGTCACCTTCGTCGAGAGCTCAAGAGGGTTACGGAGGGGTTCAGATGTCGAAGATATGTCTCACCTCCGCACCTCCTCCGAGAGCTCAAAGAGTTGACAAAGGTGCCTGAATATGGAAAATATGCCTCACCTCTGATGATAGTCCAAGGGTTCATGAAGGGACTCGAATGTCTTGCTTCCAGACACATGGGGGAGGCATATAGTAGATAATAAAGTGGTCTTGCTCCTAGATGCATGGGGGAGACTTATGAAAAATAATAATGTGGCCCTTCTTCTACACGCACCAAACGAGGCTTATGTTAGGTAATAAAGTGACCCTGTCCCCGGACACATGGGGGTAGGCATATGGAAAGTGGTAAAAAAGGCCTTAATCCCAAATGCATGGGGGAGGTTTATGGAATGTGGTAATAATTGACTTGCTCTTAGACTCATGGGGGAAGGCTTATACAAAAATGGTGGTGATTCTTCCACACATGGTGGAAGGCTTACGATAGATCCTGCTCCCAGACGTATGGGGAGGTTTATGGTAAAAAATAACTGGTCAATCGCAATATTATAGGTCCTCGTAGCACGGAATCATGTGAAAAGTGAAATCTTGCCGTGTCAAATTGTAACCTTCAACAATGTCTACTCGCTTGAATTTACATGAAGAAAATAGAATTACAGATATAACATGTAAGTTTATAGATATGGCAAAGTGTAGGATGTAACTATCTATGGGAGTCCCCCGTGAGTTACTTTTGTCTAACAATATAATATGTGTACTTATATGTAAAGGGGCATAACCACCCGCGAGAATCCCTCGTATAAATAAGTATACCGGATGGTAAGTGTCCATGGGATGTTACCGTCCATGGGGTGTGAGAATAAAGACATCGGATGGTAACTGTCGGTGGGGTGTAAAACGAAAATTGAGATTCCTGGCTGCTATAATAACAGTTTTGTTGGACCAAAGATCAACAAGGAATAAGTCAGCAAAGGAAGCAGTAAAACAATATAAATATTCATCCTTTTAAGCCGCAAGAATTTGAAGAATAAGGCAGTAAATGCATGATTAAGTAGCAATTTAAAAGTTGATACTGGATCCAAATTAAGGTCAGCAGCAATTTAAAAGCAAAATTGAGAATACATATCGACAGCAAATCGAAACTGATAACCATCCATGGGGCATAACCGCCTGTGGAGATTGCTATAAGCCTCTCATGGGCTTCCTATAATTCGACAAATTATATGAAAATCCACCAAGTATAATCCTACAGATACTACATATTGGACCAAAGTGCAGAAATAAAAACAATAACAGGTGTGCACGATTTCATTTCGATTATGTTAATGGTATTTCTTTTTTACCGAAACACATGCCTCTACTACTTGTAGTTCCAGTTGCAACTTTCAATCATCAGCTCAGCTAGAACCTTTTGACACGGTCAAAGGAACATCCCTGACGAAAGCTATTGAGTAGTTACTAGAACAAGACCGAACGCCCGCTGCAGCTAAACATACAGCATGTGGTCCAGGGACAACCTAAAGAAATTTCCACCAAATCGAATCCAGGAATAAAATGCCTTCTCATAGTAGAAACTAGTGAAATAATCAAACAAAACAAAATCACAGTTACACCAAAAAATGTCATTTTTAAATAAAATAATATAGTAAAAATTAAATTAAATACCATAGGCTTTAGAGCTCCAGCTTGTTGACACATGATCCATGGGACATCAATATTAGCCGTTTGGGCGCACCAGTGATTTTATCCATGCGCTCTTTCATGTTATCACAGCTTTGTTTGCAAGCTTTAATCTCATCAAGGATGAATAGAACTTTAAGATTTTCAACTGGATTACACAGGCGTTGGGTAGCAACAAGCTCTTCCCCAAGTATATATATAGCGGAGTATCAGAAAATATCATAATAAGTATCCATATTCACATGTAGACAAACACCAGGATCTGATGAAAGGAAATGCTAAACCCGCATTTTGCTATAAAGCAATGTAATTTTCTATCAAAAACGTCACTTGACTCAAGGAAGCCAGTGACCAATTTAATCTAAAACTGAATAGGTTATTTATTGGTATTAATAAAATATAGATGAAGACATAGCAGAGCATGAGGTGGAAGTTTTTGAAGCAAAAAATTAAAGAATAATAAACTTTAGAAGGATTGTAGTCCAATAGATATGAGAGGAAAGGAAAGATGCGTTCCAATTTTCAAGAATTCAATAAAGTTGTTTGGAGAATTTCATCGTACATTAAGAGTGTCCATATATCTGGAAGCACTGTTTTTAACCGGAAGAAGTGAGAAGGTACTTTAAAAGGAAAGGAAGGAAAACAATAAAAGGCTAGAATTTTTGAGATACTCAAAGGGCGAGAGAAAAATTCTATCTTCTAGATTAAGTGATTCATTTTTCTACTCATTGTAACCATCAGACCAAAGCCTAAAGCCAAATAATTCCTTCTGGCAAGCTCCCAATTTCCCTAATTACAAATCTCAGTACCACCAGCTATTGTTATTCAATAGATCATCTAATAGTATCTTTCTCGCTTCACTATTATATACAAAGCAATTCTGATACTCCTTAAGCAACCAGTTAGCAAAGGAAAATTAAAAAATGTCAACTTCACAACAATACATATTAAAACTCCTAATTTGTTGAATTGTAAACTCTGAATGACTAACTTTTGAATTTCTCAATCGTAAAAGGTAAGAAAAAAACATGAGATTTTTTCCTTCTTTTCACCAAAGCTTTCGGTCAAAATAAAAGCCTTCTTCAATTAATTTCTCAACCTCAAGAATGGTCACGCACTAACTTTAGTCCAACGTTTGATCTAGTTCAAGGGTTAAGATTAATGGAGGTCGACGGGGAGATAGAGAAGAAGAGAGGGATGGTGTCGAAAGCTTAAGATTAATGGACGTCCACGGGGAAATAGAGGGACCTAGGATGAATGCTTAATGTATTAGGGTATTGGGTGTTGAGAATTAATTCAAAGTAGTGGGTTGTTTAGTTGACCAAGTATCTCGGTAGAATATTTGTTAGTTCCAGATTTTCAGTTTAATTAAATAAGTTGTTAGCTATTTTTGTGTTAAGGTAGTTTCTTTGTAAGCCTATAAATATAGGCATTTATGCTTTGTTTTATCAATTCAGTGTTCATCAATAATAGAATAACTTTGATGCATATTGTAATTGTCTCTTTCACGTTTCCTTCTTCAACAAATTTGGCATCGGAGCAAGGTTCGATCTTTTAGGCAATTGAGTGAAAGTTAGGTTTGGGTCCACTGAGTATTTGAGAGAAACACCTTTTTGGGTCTTTGGGAAACACGAGAGAAGAGAGTGTGTGTTCTTGGAATGACATTAGCTGGTTTTTCTTCCTCTCAACCACTCATACCCATTTTCAATGGTGAGAAATATGAGTGGTGGAGCATCAAGGTGAAGACATTGCTCAGATCACAAGAGCTCTGGGACTTGGTCAAGTACAAGTTTGCTGACATTCTTGAACCTGATGAAGAAGAAGAAAAGAGATTGAAAAAAACCAAGAAAAACGATGCTAAGGAATTGTTCATTATCTAGCAAGCGGTTCATGACTCTATTTTCTCACGAATTGTTGCGACAACCACATCGAATGAAGCATGGTCAATTTTGCAGAAAGAGTATCAATGTGATTCAAATGTTATAGTGGTGAAATTACAATCACTACGACGTGATTTTGAAACCTTGATGGTGAAGAATAGGGAATCAATTGCTGATTTTTTGTCACGAATAAGGACAATAGTCGGCCAATTGCGCTCTTACAGTGAACACATTTCAGAAGAGATAATTGTAGCGAAAGTTTTGCAAAGCTTGACGACAAAATTTGATCATGTTGTGGCTGCTATAGAAGAATCCAAAAATCTGTCAGTTCTCTCCATTGATGAACTGATGGGGTCTCTTCAATCTCATGAGGCGAGAATCAACAGATCAGCAGAAAAGAGCGGAGAACAGGCATTTCAAGTGAAGGAGACATTCACAAATCAAGGCGACAATGATCGTTCAACAAATAATGATCGAGGAAGAGGAGGATTTTGTGGTGGTCGTGGCCGTGGTTATGGTAGAGGTAGAGGAAGAGGAAGGAATGATGGACAGAGGCAATACAATGAGCAATGTAACATAAAATATGGCATACAATGTTATCATTGCAACAGATATGGCCATATAAAAGCGGATTGCTGGTATAAGGATCAAAAAATTAACTTTGCAACAGAAAGTGATGAGGAAAACTAGCTTTTTATGGCTTGTATTGATGCTAACCTTAAGCTAAGTGATTTGTGATTTGTGGACAGCGGCTGTTCGAATCATATGACAGGCACCAAATCCTTGTTCAAGGTGCTTGATGAGTCACAAAAGATAAAGGTGCAGCTTGGAAACAAAAGGGAGATGCAAGTTGAAGGGAAAAGTACGGTGAATTTTTTTTACTAGCCATGGAGAAGGAAAAATTTTGGACATTGTTCAATTTGTTCCTGATTTAGGATACAATTTATTAAGTGTTGGACAACTAATGGCTGGTGGATATTCTGTCATATTTGATGATGATGCATGTATCATCAAAAATAAAAAGTCAGGCAAACAAGTCCATGTCCACATGACTCTAAACAAAATGTTTCCATTGGATGTTTTAAACATGGAGAATTTAGTTCTTGCTGCAAGTGCAAAGGATGACTCGAAGCTATGGCATTTGAGGTATGGACATCTTAATATTAAAGGCCTAAAATTGCTAAGTGATAAAGGTATGGTTCTTGGACTACCAAAAATTGGCTTTCTTGATTTATGTGAGGGGTGCATTTATGAAAAGCAAACTAGGAAGCCATTTCCTATTGGAAAAGCATGGAGAGCTACTGAATGTTTAGAATTAATTCATGCTGATCTATGTGGTCCTATGCAAATCGAGTCATTGGGTGGGAGTCATTACTTCTTGTTGTTCACTGATGTTTATAGTCGCATGAGTAGGGTGTATTTTTCGGAAAACAAGTTAGAAATTTATAAAAAGTTTTAGAAATTCGAGGCTATGGTGGAGAACCAAAGAGACTGCCATACCAAGGATATAATTCTTTTTTCCATATGGGTAAACAACTTCAAAAGTTGTTATTATATCCTACAATTGATTAGCAATGACTTTTCATAACTTGAAATTGATAGGGGCTGCGCGAACGCAAGCCCCCACTGCCACAAATTATGACGTAGGCTCTCCCTCTTGGGGAGACCTTAAAGCAACACCCCTCCCAAGTGCAATGTAGGTCACTGCTCTAGGCCATGAGTCTTCCTGATCACTCATTAACCCTGTCCAGGTAAGTATGTTTCAATGTTGCCCTATCCTCTCTCCTTATACACCACCCCTTATGTTTTGTTTACTATATATTAGCAATGTGGGATTCAAGTTGCATTGGGGGCATAAAGATCTAGAACATTTTTATCTTTCAATGCTTCTAAATACTAATTATTAACATTTCCCAATCTCGATTTCTTTCAATAATAATATTGTTTTATTTTATTAACATTGCTCTTAATTTTATAGTGATGTGTTAAATACTTCTAAATATCAAATATTGATCCTTCAAAATACCCATAAATATAAAAGTATGTCTATTGTTGCCTTGTATAATACACTTGAATTCCAAGTGATATTTTCATGTTAAGTTTTTTAAGATTGAAATACCTTTTTAAATCAAATTCGATTTAGGATTGTTAAGTGTGTAAATCATATCTATATTTATAAATCCATTGTACAACCTCTATTTAGAAGAAAGAAAAACCAAAAGCCTACCTAATCCTACTTAGTTAATAATAAAAGTACTTATTTGGATTAATTGATTGAAAAAGATTTATTCCCAAGACAACAAATTTTATTGAAGTAGAGTCTACATAGTAAAAAAAAAATTCATTAGATATGATTTAGCCCTTTTCTCGATAGTTTAATTTATACAGTGATGTGCTGAAACCAAAGAAAAGAGCGGATGGGCAATGCATACATAGTGAAAATGGTAAGAACAACATAATAGGAAGACAAAACATTAACTCATCTCAATTCCTATAATGTACACCAAATTTCTATTCTAACTTTTTCAGACTCACCTCCTTATGCTTATTCTATCAAAGCCTTGTAAATTTCCCTATCCATATAAATTGGTTGACTGAGTTGGTGTCACGAGTCAACTCAATATTAACTTAGTTGTGAAAGTACTAAAATACACTTTAAAGGTAATTAATATTATTATAAGGGTATTTTCATACTTTTATATAATTTTCAAATAAAACAACTGAAAAACATTATTTAGTAATTGATCACAAGAACAATAAATTTATATAAAAAATCCTTGCTGCTCACAAATAATCATTTGTTGATATATTTTTAGGAAAAATATTTAGTACACTGCTAATGAGTGTTCTATAGGGGTATAGCAAAATATTAAAAAAAATTTAAAAATAGAGAGATACATGACAACTTTTTAAGGCCACTTATAAAATAAAAAAAGTACACTGCTAGTGTATAAAATACTAATTCATATTTTTATAGTAATGTTTTAATTATCTAATTTTTTTATTCATCCCAAATTGTGAGTGCGATAAAATTTAAAAATATTAATAAGCATTGTAGCTATCATTATGAAAATTATCGGAAGTTAACAAACAATCATTCTACTTAAAAATATAAGGTTAGAAATCTCATCGAAGCAAAAATGTTATATTTTTAGAAGAAAGATCCAAATTCCCTAAACAATTAACCATTAAAAGAGTTTGAAGTCATGAAAAGAGGAAAAAATGGTGTAACTCATATGAAAGTGAATTGAAACCAAGCTTACTCCACCCATATGTTCCCAACCATACTCCATCAATACGATCCAACTCAAAATGTGTATTCTTACACTTCATTCCTGTAACCTTATTCAACTAGTTTATTACAATTTCTATAGTTGCGTTTAATACCTCATCAAGTTCTTTGATTAAATCAAGCTCACAACTTTCTTATCATTGGTGAAAGAGGCTTGTTACCCCTGTAATACTTATTATTCTCTTTGTTCTTATTTTTCAATTCTCCATTTTTATTGCTCTTTTACTAATTTTAGTATCTACTTTTTCTATTCTATTATGTTACATTTTCTTTTTATTATTTTTCTAGTAGATAGTAATTACCTCGTATGCAATTAATTAATTCAATTAAAAATTTTAAACTTATATATTTATAGATCGAATTTTGTGAAATAATCAACAATTGAATTATAAATGGTTGTATCAATTAGTTAATAAATTACCCTAAATTTAATAAAAAATTATCGGTAAATACTAATTGTTGCTACGTATAATACGCTTGGATCAACAAGTTTATCACAATCTTTCATTATTGTGTCCAACACTTGATCAAGAATTTTCAGAATGCATTTTTAAATACAAAAATCTCTTACAAATAAAATAAATGTTGAAATGCTAAATCCTTCAAATATTTTGAACACCTTAAGTTGATAAACAAATTGTTTCATCTTAATTTTGGGGGAAAAATAAGAGCAAACTCATTAACTAGAAATTGTAGGGTTTTACCTCGAAGGGAACCCTTCCAGAAATTCTCAAAGGCCATGTAACACCCTAAACCCAATCTGGACGTCCAACCCAAGTTTAGAGAGTTACCTTGTCAATTACCAAAGGTCACACCAAAATACAATAAAGTTAAATCATGCTTCATAACACATTCATCAGAAAACTAATTAAGTATATAATCTTCAAAATTCATACTACTATCGTTTACTGAAGTCCTAATATATACTACTTGAGGAAAGACAAATGCTTGACCGAGCATCTGCTACACTGACTCGTTCAAGGTTGGGAATCACCTGAAATCCAATCAGAAAAAATGAGTTTTGAACCCAGTGCGTAAAAGAAGTTTATTCAATTAGTATTCATTTGTAAAGTAGTTTCAAATTCAGAGATACGATTTGGTACAAAACTATTTACAGTTCATGTTCAGAACAGATCAGTTATATACCAACTCATATATATATATTGCAGATTAGATTCAGATGCAAATATTCCTAAATCCCATCCGCTACACACCATCTTTGACCATCCCAACACATCGTTAAAGACATTCAATGCACATCCAACCTTACACACCGCAAGTGTCTGTTTGACATGTCCGTGTACCTAGCCGTGTGGCGTTGACAGCCACCATTTCCAACGACCGAAACATGCAAAATTAAGGGTTTCTCTACGCACTTGGTTTCGTTTTGACAGGGAAACAACATGGAGATTACCTAGAACCTAATTAATCATTCAACAACCAATTACATCATCAATTTCAATATTTAGCAAAATCAACCCATCGCTAAGATTATGTCGAAAGATTCGATGCAATTCCAACTCAATTCGTACACCCACCTCGTACGAAACAGGAGAAATCATAGTAACATGTTGGATTAACGTCTCTTGCAATATCCTTGCCTAAACAAAATAACCAGTCGAGTGTTTAACAGAACGTCAAGTAAACGAGCAAAATCCTGTTTCGATAAAAAAGTGCTAATACAACAAAAATCGTAAACGAAAGAGAATCACAATGGAACTTACACAATATAAACCTTACAGGCAACAAAACTTCCCAATTTACAAAAATCAACCACAGAAAAATAAAAAGAAGAAAGAACAACAAAAACAAAGAACTTAAAAGTTTAGAAACATAAAAGAACGATAACATTTCCTTAGAATGTTTTACATTAACCACCATCCCTTCCGGCATTTGCAAAAAAAATATATTTCCTAATGCGTATGATGGGATTCAAACTCGAAACCAGACAGAATACAGACAGATGCTTAACTAGTGAACCAACAGGCTCATTCTTGACACTGATTTACCTAGAATTAAACTTAACTACGACACGCATGAATGAAGGTTGTTTTAAAAACAATCACAAAACTTTTTAACAATGCAACTTGAACTCCAGACCTTAAACACAAAAGCAAAACACAGAACCACATATACAGAAATTTAATTACTCCATATTCTCACAATTAAATTCCTAAAATTTTGGGACGTTACAACTCTCTTCCCCTGAAAGAAATTTTAGCCTCGAAATTTTACCTCTGTGAAACAAATACGGTTACAGACATCAAATTGCTTCTTCGGGTTCCCACGTGGCTTCCTTAGTACTGTGGTTCCGCCATAGAACCTTTACTAGAGGGACAAATTTTTCCTCAGCACTTTAACATCATGCTCCAAAATCCGGACAGGTTCTTCTTCGAATGTTAAATCCGATCGCAACTCAATCTCGTCAACCATAACAATATGCGACAGATCTGAACAATACCGTCTCAGCATCGAGGCATGAAACACATCATGAATTCGATCCAGCTCCGGCGGTAATTCCAATTGGTAAGCAATGGGTCCGACCCACTTTAAGATACGATAAGGTCCAATGAATCTCGGGCTTAGCTTGCCCTTGCATCCAAATCGGATGACCTTTTTCCACGATGATACTCTCAAGAAGACTTGATCACCAACAGAAAACTCAATATCTTTCCTTTTTAAATCAGCATAAGAATTTTGCCAATCTGATGTGGCTTTTAGTCGGTCCTGAATTACTTTCATAGTGTTCTCAGTTTTAGAAACTAGCTCAGGACCCACTATCCGGCGTTCACTTAGTTCTGTCCAACATAACGGAGTACGACACTTACAACCTTATAATGCCTCATAGGGTGCCATCTGAATTCTAGACTAAAAACTATTGTTGTATGCGAACTTCGCCAACGGTAAGTACTTCCCCCAACTACCACTGAAGTCTATCATACAACCCAGAAGCATATCTTCTAAGATTTGAATGACTCGCTTCGACTGTCTATTAGTCTGAAGGTGATATGCAGTGCTAAAATTAAGTCAGGTGCCTAAGGTCTCATGGAGTTTCTTCCAGAATCGAGATGTAAATCGCGGATCTCTGTCAGAAATGACCGAGACAGGAATTTCGTGTAGCCTCACAATTTTGGCTATATACAATTTAACTAATTTCTGCAAAGAGTAATCCGTTTGGATAGGAATGAAGTAAGCCGATTTGGTCAGCCGATCAACTATGACCCAAATTGAATCCTTTTTAGTAAGAGTTAAAGGTAACCCCGTAACAAAATCCAGTGTTACCCGCTCTCATTTCCACCGTGGAATCTTAATTGGCTGAAGCAGTCCAGAGGGCAACTGATATTCGACCTTAACCTTTTGACACGTCAGACAGTGGGATACAAAAACGACTACCTCTCGTTTTAGTCCGAGCCACCAATAAAGCTCTCGGAGATCCTGGTACATCTTGTTCCCATCATGATGCATAGTATAGGGACTGTTATGTGCCTCCTGCAGTATCGAATGCCTTAATTCTTTGTCATTATGTATACAAATTCGGCCTTTGAAGTATAACAATTATTGTTGTTCAAACTAAAATCAGAATTCTTGTCCGAGTCAATATATTGCATACGCTGGACTAAAGATTCGTCGTTCAATTGCTTAGCTCGAATCTGCTCCACCCAAATCAGTTTTACTTGTAATTCAACCAACAACCCTCTATCCTCAACCAAACTCAGACGAGCTAACATTGCTCTCAGGTCCGCCACCGCTCTACAGCTAAAGGCATCAGCTACCACATTAGCCCTCCCTAGATGGTATTCTATGTAACTCAAACCATCGACATTTACGAAGAATTAACTCTTTTTGGGTTAACAAATACTTGAGACTCTTGTGATCGGTGTAAATAATACACCTTTCACCATACAGATAGTGTCTCTAGATTTTTACAGCAAACACAACAGCAGCTAGTTCAAGATCGTGCGTAGGGTAATTACCCTAATATGTTTTTAGCTATCGCAATGTGTAAACGACCACCTTACTGTCTTGCATAAGCACACATCCTAACCCTACATATGAAGCATCACTGTATACCACAAACTCCTAACTCGATTTCGGTTGAACTAAAACAGGAGCTTGGGTCAGAACGAACTTGAGCTTATTGAAACTAGACTGTTGTGCCTTAGACCACACGAATGGAGCATTCTTACGCAGTAGTTTCATCAGAGGTGACACAATTAGAGAAAATCCTTCGACAAACCTATCCTTTGACAAACCTTCAGTAGTAACCGGCTAAACCTAGGAAGCTACGAAGCTCAAATACTTTTTGCGGTTGTTTCCACTCAACAATAGCTTATATTTTCTTGGGATAAACTCGGATCCCTTCCACAGTTACCACATGACCCAGAAAAGTGACCTCCTGTAACCAAAACTCGCAATTATTGAACTTGGCATATAACCGCTTTTCTTAGAGTATCTGAAGTAAAAAGCGAAGATGATTATCATGTCCAGTCTCAGTTTTAAAGTAGATCAGAATATCATCGATAAAAACCACTATAAACTGATCTAGGTACAGTTGGAACACATAGTTTATCAAATCCATAAACGCCGCCAGGGCATTCGTTAAACCGAAAGGCATGACCAGGAACTCGTAATGTTCGTAACGAGTCTTGTAGGCGATTTTATACACATCAGCCTCTTTAACTTTGAGCTGATGGTAACCTGAGCGCAAGTCAATTTTGAAGAAAACGGATGCTCCTCGAAATTACTCGAACAAGTCGTCAATTCTCGGTAACGGGTATTTCCGTTAGATAGGAACAGATTTGATAAATACTGATAACTCTCAGGCAATTTGGTGGAATACTCGAAGGGTCGTAACGACATAGACGGAATCGAAATATCTGCGAGATCGGGATCGTCGATCAACCATTAACAATTAATCCTAATGTGGGTGGATTTGGTCAGGGGGATGCATTCTTAATTGTTAACTTGTTTAATTACCGGTAATCTATACACATTCTTATCGACCTGTCTTTCTTCTTAACAAACAACACTGGTGCCCCCCACGGAGACACACTCGATCGAATGAATCCTTTATCAAGGAGTTCCTGAAGTTGCACTTTTAGTTCGGTTAACTCATTCGGTACCATACGATAGGACGCAATAGACATCGGAGCAGTACCTGGTAATAGGTCAATTCCAAACTCCACCTCTCTATCTGAAGGTACTCCAGGCAATTCCTCAGAAAAGACATTTGGAAATTCCCTCACGGTACGGATATCTTTGATTGAAAGTTTTATGGGGAAAAAATCAGATACGTAAGCAAGATATGTCTCGCACCCCTTTCGTACTAACTTATCTACTACAAGGGCAGAGATTACATTAGAGAGGTAATCTCGACGCTCACCAACTATAACTACCTCGTCATTGTCATTCGGTCTTAGAGTAACTCTTTTAGTTGTACAGTCCAGACTAACCCGATACTCAACGAGCCAATCCATTCCCAGAAATAAATCAAACTCATTAAAGGGTAATTCCATTAAATCAGCTGGAAACACCATACCTTGGAGTTCTAGAGGTACCCGCCTGTATACTCTATCAACTCGAATTGACTGCCCCAATAGACTAATCACAAAAAATTCTTTAGCAGTATTCTCAGCAGTTAAACCCAGATTTAAAGAAATAGTACTAGCTATATACAACTGAATAGATTCAATATCAATGAGAGCATAATACGAAACAGAATGAATAAAGAAGGTACCTGCAATGGCATCAGTATCATCGCTCTCCTCGTGGCGTCTTGCCACATAAACCAGTATCGACTGACGAGCCTCAACCTGACTTACACCTCAACCTAGTGTTCGTTGTCCTCTCCCAGATCCATTACCACTACCCCTACCAGTACCACGACCTCTAAATGGTTGTTGAACCTCTCTCGGAGGTTGAACTGAATTTAGAGCTGAAATATGTACCGTAGCTGACACTGAATTTGGGCGATGAGGGCAATCCTTAACTCGATGCTCCATCGACTTGCAACGGAGACACAGTCCTAACTTCTTCCAGCACTCGCTCGAATAGTGCTTCCCACATTCACCACACAGCTGAATCTCAATCACTACAGGTGGTGCCTCGGCCCTCGAGGGCCTATCAAACCTTGCTCTCTTCTGAGGGCGTTGACCAGAATTAGAGGGACCCGAGTCCCTCTTAACCTTATTCTAATCCTTCTCACGATCACGATGTTCGTGCTCAATGCACTTCACTTCTTCCACTATCTCCACTATGTTAACTAGAACTGCGAAAACCTGCTCCTTTTGAGGAGCTATCAGAACTTGCAGGTCATACCTCAATCCCTCCTCAAATCGCACACATTTATCGTAGTTGAACGCTACTAAAATCCATGCATATCTATTCAGTCATAGAAACTCGGCTTCATATTCAGCCACAGACTGGTCGCCCTGAACTAGGCTTATAAACTCACGTCGGTGAGCCTCAACATAACTCGCCCCCACATATTTACCTTGGAAAACTTCTTGAAATAGTCCCAGTTCACTTGTTCAGGCTAAGCACATTGCTCAACGGTTAACCACCACTGATTAGCTTTGTCTTGGAGTAGGGACACAACACCCCTCAATTTCTGAGTAGGAGTACAGTCAATGTCTGTCATAATACACTCGGTAGCCTCGAGCCAATATTTAGCAACAGGAGGAGCGACTCCTATAACGCCACTAAATCGTTCAGCACCATTGGACTAGAGTCGTTCAGTAACTGACCCTCGACCTTCCGATCTCGAATGGGTCCCAACGACCCTCTCCAGTGCCCAAATCATGGCTTGAGACAGTGTGTCGTCCCCAGCTGTCAGAGTTTGGGACTCCGTCTCAGCAGTGGGAGTACCAATAGTCTCGCTGGTCTGCAGACTGGCATACTACCCATAGAGAATGACTCAGCTCGAGCTCTTCCTCGGTGTCCTCGACGCCCTCGCATACCATGTCCACGACTACCGCTCGAACTCATTTTAGCAAGCTAGCTACAATATCAGAATACACAGATCAATTCAAACATCTAGTAGGATGATTCCACCAGTTCACCTCAAAACATTTTATCCACAACAGGTTAAGGGTTATAGTCTTTATAACAGAATAGAAATACTTACAGGGTCAACGTCGGAGACTCGATCGTTTACTAGAGTTTCAGTGTTTCTATATTGGTTCAGATACTAATTATCACTAAGATACTTTTCTTACACATTATGAGCCCAAACACAGTCCGGTGTTGACAAACCTGGTTCTGATACCACTAAATGTAACACCCTAAACCTGGTCTAGATGTCTAGCCCAAGTTTAGAGAGTTACCTCGTCAATTACCAAAGGTCACACCACAATACAATAAAGTTAAACCATGCTTCATATCACATTCATTAGAAAACTAATTAAGTATATAATCTTCAAAATTCATACTATTATCGTTTACTGAAGTCCTAATATACTACTTAAAGAAAAAAATGTTTGACCGAGCATCCGCTGCGCTGACTCGTTTAAGGTTGGGAATCACTTGAAATCCAATAAGAAAAAATGAGTTGTGAACCCAGTACATAAAAGAAGTTTATTCAACTAGTATTCATTTGTAAAGTAGTTTCAAATTTAGAGATACGATTCGGTACAGAACTATTTACAGTTCATGTTCAGAATAGATTAGTTATATACCAACTCATATATATATTGTAGATCAGATTCAGATGCAAATATTCCTAAATCCCATCTGCTATACACCATCTTCGACCATCTCAATACACCGTTAAGGACATTCAATTCCCATCCAACCCTACACACCGCAAGTGTAACACCCTCTAACCCTAAACTGTTGCCGGAATAGAGTTACGAGGCATTACCGGACATATCAGATAATTTACAATAATTCTTAAATAAATATCAAACACATTAAGATAAAATCATAAAATCATATAATACTTTACTAATTGACTTCATTCAATTTTAGAAAAATTTTAGCAGCATTTCTGCTTGTTTTTACATAAAACCCCCTGCAATTTAAAACCATATCATTTTCAAATATAACCAGTCAACCAATTCATTTCACATTCACATTTTCTATTCTAAATACTTCTAATCAAACTCAATCAACATAATATCAATTTAAAATTTAACAAGGTAATAAATAAATCAAAATAGATAAACTTCTTTCATAATAATTCATAAACTTTTAATACTAACAATTTTTTAACCATTTATATTAAAACATAACAATCTTTATATACATCCTATGTACATGCCACATTACCCAAAGGAAAATATACATCACCAAAGTTATGCTGAAGTCGGGATTAATCTGGATGCTGAACCGGGACCTTTGACTTCTATCGACCTGCGTACGGAAACAACCGTACGCTGAGTATTTCATACTCAGTGGTATTACCATAATTCAAGTTATAACAATATTTAAACATGTAATGCATAATTCGTATATACAATTTAAATTCAATATCTCAACAATAGCAATTCATCAACCAATATCATATATCCACAATTTGAGTTTGAACAAATCATGAACCTTAGGTTCATTTCTCAATCTCATTTCATATTTCAATTCGCAATTCAACTTTTTCATGTCATTTCAATAGCTTATTTGACCAACTCGTTCGGTTTATCATTTCATCATTTACCCTATCAACAAAACTCGGACTTTGGCGGATACACGGATCCAACCAAACACACCAGAATGGCACCCAATGCCTCATCGGATAGTTCGAAGCAATAATTGACACCCACTGTCTCATTGGCAAAGCCGAAGAAAGTTGGTACCTAGTACCTCATCGAATCTATCCGAAGAAATATAGTGACACCCAGTGTCTCATCGACTCGAGGTCGAAGTATCCCTGAACTCTTCCAATCCTATGGTATGCCAACTATATCCGACTCAGCCCGACTAGTTAATAGGGTATTTAAGTCATGTATAATCCTAATTCAATCACAATTTCTCACATTTTCAATTCAATCATTTTTCCACCTTTCAATCAATAATTAATCCACAATGCACACATTTTCATAACTCAATACATTTCCATTCAATTTAATATCAGTCACAATTCGATTCACATTCACTTCCCATTTTCAATCAACAAACAATTCAAATATTAATTCATATCAATTATTCAATTTAATTCCTTCAAATATTAATTCATATCAATTATTCAATTTAATTCCCACTCATAATAATAATAATAATAATAATACTTATCTCACATTTCCTTTACCAAACACATAAATTAAAAATTAACATTTAATAATAAATAACTTGAATTATAGTAATACAAACCGTGAATCTTCCGCTTTAGTCCTCGATAGCTTTCCCTTTTCCTTTTGATGCCGATGCCTCGGGTTCTTTGTTAGCTACGAAAATAATAATAATTTATACTATTAATTTCAACATTAATTATGATAAATAATTAAATTTCTATTCAATTTCTTCATTATTCTCAATTTAATCCTAACTAAATTCACTTACTTTCCTAATTCAATTCACACTCTATTTCTATTCAAATTTCATCCAAACTTAAATTTAACTATTAAAATTTCAGCATATTTTCCTAATTTCGAATTTTCCCCAATTTAGTCCCAACACATAAAACTTATAATTTCTTTTATAATTTAATCCTTTTATCAATTCTAACTTGAAATTTATTCAATTAAATCCCTAATTCAACAATTTATTCAACATGAATCATGCTTAAAAAAAACTATAAACTTCCAAAATATCAACTTATTTTCATCAAAACTTTGTTTTAAAACTTTTAAATCATCAAAACTAAATAAAAAGGGCTTAATTGACTTACCAAATTAACTCCAAGCTTTAAAATTCTATTTTCCCCTTTTTCTTTCTTTTTTCTTCTTTCTTCCCCTGTTTCGTTTGCTTCTCTGTTTCTTTTGTTTTGTTTTTATTTCTTTACTTTCTTTTATTTACTTTATTGTTTTAATTATAACAATATAATAATATATTTACCTAATTAATAAGTAATATATTTTATTCTTAAATACATATGTTTATTATTATTACACATGTATTTACCGACACCACCCACTTGTCTATTATCATCACTATACATTTGTCCTTATTTAATTTATTTCTTAATATAATATTTATAATATAATTAATTTAATAATATACTTTATAATTAATTTATATATTATATAAATAAATAATATAAATATCTAAGATTTTTCCCATGTATTGCCGCCTATTCTTAAGCCATTGGCTTATTTACCTATTTAGTCCCTTTTATTTTCTTTTGATTTATAATTAGACTTTTACCCTTTATTCATTTTAATCCTTTTTCCTAATTACTCTTAATTAAGCTAAATTCACCTTTCTAAAACCTAATTAAACACACAACTAGTCTAATAAATATTTCTAATAATTATTTTCAAACTCAATTTACTAAGACGGAGGCCCGATATTATACTTTTTCGATGCCCGTGAATTTTGGGTCATTATAGCAAGTGTCTGTTTGACACGTTTATAGTAACACAACTTAGTTGCTAGATCATAATACGACAAAGCGGCAGAATCAGAATAATTCACATGGTGGCTTAACCACTGAATCAGAGTAGATTACTTCCTTCCTCATAACACCCCAACCCATGCAAATGCAAAGTACAATTATCCACAATACATTTATAGTTATAATATTCATACGTCCGTTATAGAGTATTAGAGAGTTCTCATTCAATCAAATTCAGATCATTCATACAATGGGGAAATCATTATTAGACATAAACAACATTTACGGCCTCAAAAATGAGTTTTGAGCCTCTTTTACAATGCCACACGGCCTGGATGCACGATTATATCCTTGCCCGTGTGGCTCACACGGCCTGGGCATACGCCCATACCCCGACCCGTGTGGTTCTAACGTATAAATAGAGAGTTACACATCTTGGACACACGACCGTGTCGTTGCCCGTGTGACTCACACGGCCTGGGCACATGCTCGTGTGCTTACTCGTGTGGTCCTAAATCACAAACAGTGAGTTATTCGACCTAGATACATGCCCATGTGAACCCTGCACTAACATGGCCACACACAGCCTGGACACACGCTCGTGTGCCTTGCTTGTGTGGCTTCAAATCAATGAACAGTGAGTTACACGACCTAGACACATGCCCGTGTGCCTGGCCGTGTGGCGTCGACAGCAACCATTTTCGGCGACTGAAACTTGCAAAATTAAGGGTTTCTCTATGCACCTAGATTCGTTTTGACGGGGAAACAACATGGAGACTACCCATAACCTAATTAATCATTCAACAACCGATCACACCATCAATTTCAATATTTAGCAAAATCAACCTGCCGCTAAGATTATGTCGAAAGATTCGACGCAATTCCAACTCAATTCGTACATTCACCTAGCACGAAATAGGAGAAAACATACTAACATGTTGGATTAATGTCTCTTGCAATATCCTTTCCTAAACAAAGTAACCAATCGAGTTTTTAATAGAATGTCAAGTAAACGAGAAAAATCTCGTTTCGACAGAAAAATCTAACACAATGGAAATCGCAAACGAAAGAGAATAACAACAGAACTTACACAATATCGACCTTACAGGCAAAAAAACTTCCCAATTCACAAAAATCAACCGCAGAAAAGAAGAAAAATAAAAAGAAGAAATAACAACAAAAACAAAGAACTTAAAAGTTTAGATACGAAAAAGAACGATAACATTTCCTTAGAATGTTTTAAATTAACCACCATCCCTTCTGGCATTTGCAAAAAAAACTATATTTCCTAATACGTACAATGGGATTCAAACTTGAAACTAGAAAGAATATAGATAGATGCTTAACCAGTGAACTAACAAGCTCATTCTTAACATTAATTTACCTAGATATTATACTAAAGCAAAACCATGACCATGAAAAATGAATGTTTTATCGAGACTTGAGTTATTATAAAAGTTAACGCATCTATTTATATTACAAAATTTTAGTTTTGATGGTTAATTTAAAATATTAAGTTTAATTAAATATAAATACAAAGTTAAATCTAACAATATATTTAATCAATATAAAAAGAAAGCTCTCAGATAATCAGTGCTGAAACTGATTAAATATAAGTGAAGTAAATTAGAATATACAAGTTGAAAATGATGCTAATAAGATTGGATGAACAAGAATAGATATTTGGTCATGTCTAAGAGTAACCTCCACCTATAAAGCTTATCCATCCCTAGTCCTCTTAGATTTAGCAGTTTGTATCAGATCAAATTTATTTTTAGGTTATTTGTTGGATTTAGTGCAACAAACAGCAAGGTTCAGCAAGAAACTTGCTCAGCAAGAATCGTGACTTGGAGCAGAAACAAAGAAGAAAAACAAAATAGAACTTTAAAGAAAAGCTAAAATAGAGAGCATATGGATGAAAACTTGACTGAATTCATTCAAAAAATTGAAATGGCATGAAGCCCATACATAAATCAAGTTTACAGCTTGTCAAAACAGTAGGTTAACCTAAACAATACCTACTACCACTAAGTATTCTAGTAACTTGAGCTAATTAACTTGTACAACTAAACAAAGCTGTTTAATCAGCTCAATCACTGTCAATTTTACATCAAATACAAACCTAACATAGTCCAAATTAAACTCAGTTACATTTCATCAACTTAAATACAAAATGAAATAAAAACATGCTTGCTGACTTGATGAACTGGCAGCTTCAGCAGGTGATGGTCTCTATTGACTTGTTTGCTACATGCTGACCATGCTTCAACACTCCTTTTTGGTTAGCATGTTGCAAACTCCCATCTTAGCTCTCAAATGTTGGAACTTTGAAACGCTGAGGGCTTTGGTTAAGATATCAGCGAGTTGCTCATCAGAACTGTAATGAACCAGTTTAACAACATGAGCTTGCTCCATTTCTCGAACTGCATGAAACTTAATGTTGAAATGCTTTGTCCTCCCATGAAAAACAGGGTTCTTTGCAATTGCAACAGCAGATTGGTTATCACACATTACCTCTGTTGCTTCCTTCTGTTCGAGATTGAGATCATTCAAAATTTTTCTAAGCCATATGGCTTGATTGACTGCTGCAGCAGTAGCTACATACTCAGCGTCTGTAGTAGATTGAGCTACTACTACCTGTTTCTTTGAACTCCAGCAAATCATAGCAGAGCCAAGGTTGAATGCATAACCTGAAGTGCTCTTCATATCATCCAATGAACCAGCCCAGCTACTGTCACAGTAATCAACAAGCTTCAAATTTTTTGCTTTGGCAAACAACATTCCATAGGACAAAGTTCCCTTGATGTATCTTGGGACCCTTTTTGCAGCTCTAAAATGACTTTCATTTGAGCAATGCATGAACCTCGAGAGTAAGCTTAAGCATACATTATGTTAGGTCTAGTGGCAGTTAAATATAGCAAACATCGAACTAGACTTCTATAGGTTGTTTCACAAACCTTTTCATACTTGTCTTGGATCGATAGCTTTTCTCCAATAGCAACTGGTGTGCTGGTTGCTTTGCAATTCTGCATTGAGAATTTGTTGAGAATCTTCATAGCAAAAGTTCTTTGACTTAAGCAAATCCCTTTTTCTCCTTGTTTCACTTCTATGCCTAAGAAGTAAGACATTAACCCTAAGTCTGACATCTTAAAGATTTGTTGCATTTTGGTTTTAAAATTAACCAACATAGCTTGATCTCCTCCTGTCACCAACAGGTCATCCACATACAGTGACACAATTAGATGAGTTTTAGCATTGGTCGATTTAACATACAAAGTTGGCTCGCTGAGGCTCCTTTCGAATCTTAGACTGGTCAGATAACTATCTATTCTGCTATACCAGGCCCTTGGAGCCTGTTTCAAGCCATACAAGGCTTTGTTAAGCTTGTACACCATTTCTTCTTTGCCATTTACTTTGAAGCCTTGAGGTTGCTCAACATAAATCTCCTCTTCAAGGAATCCATTAAGAAATGCTGATTTTACATCGAATTGATGTATCATCTACTGCTTTTGTGCTGCTAAGGCAACTAGCAGTCTTATGGTGTCAAGCCTAGCCACTGGTGCAAAAGTCTCCAGGTAATCTGATCCATACCTTTGACTGAAGCTTTTCACAACCAATCTTGCCTTCAACTTATTTAAGCTACCATCAGCATTGTTTTTAACTCGGTAGACCCATTTGACACCAATGATCTTCCTGTTTTTTGGCCTTTCAACTAGATTCCAGATTTGATTCTTCTCAATCATTCTGATTTCATCAGTCATTGCTTCCTTCCAGCCTTGATGACTTTCTGCTTCTTCAAAATACCTTGGTTCAGTAATGGCCACTTGTGCTCTTTCATAAACATCAACCAGTGATCGAGTTCCTCTGACTGGTTTATCATCTACATCCAATTCAGATGTGTTTTGATCACTTTGAACTTGATCCAATGCAAGGTCTTCAATTACTGCCTCTAGTTCATCTTTCTCCCAGTTCCAGTAACCTTTTTCATTGAACACATCTCTACTTACAAGGATCTCTTTTGTGGATGGTTTAAGGATTCTATAGCCCTTTTCAACTGTGCTATAGCCAATTAGAATCCTTGCTTGAGCCCTTTTATCCAACTTGCCTCTCTTCACAGCTGGAACCTGTGTATAGCAAAGTCAACCAAAAGTTCTGAGATGAGCCAGTGATGGCTTGAATCCTGACCAAGCTTCAAATGGAGTCTTCTGAGGTAGGGCCTTGGTTGGAAGTCTATTTTGGAGGTAGACTGCAGTGTTTGTTGCCTCAGCCCACAGAGTTTTGGGAAAATTCTTCTCAAACAGAAGACATCTGGCCATGTTCATCAAACTTCTATTTTTTCTCTCACTTACCCTATTCTATGAGGTCTACATACATTGGTCAGTTGATGTTTGATGCCTGCATCTTCACAGTAGGCTTGGAATTGAGCTGAGGTATACTCAGTTCCATTGTCTGATCTTAGTGCTTTAAGCTTGCAGCCAGATTCAATTTCAACAGCAGCTTTAAACTTCAAGAACACAGGTGCAACTTCTGATTTTTGCCTCAAAAAATAAATCCAGCAGTATCTTGTATAATCATTAATAAAGAGAATAAAGTACTTGTTCCCTTTGAGAGATTCGGTCTTCATTAGCCCACACACATCAGTGTGCACAAGCTGCAGCTTCTCTGAGGCTCTCCATGCTGTGCTTGCTGGAAATGGTAGTCTTGCCTGTTTCCCTTGTTGACATACCTCACAAAGTTCGTCATTCTTCACTGAATTGATGAAGTTTTCAGCCAGCCCTTCATTTACCATCTGAGTCATAGATTTAAAGTTTGTATGTCCAAGCCTCTGGTGCCAAAGCCTGAAGTCATCAGTGGAGGCAATATAGGCTGAATGTGAATCATCTGGCCAGTCTGCTTCAAAACATTTGTCAGTCATGGTGACTGTTATAAAGTTTGATCCATTCGGATAAAAAATTTGACATTCTTTCTTCTTGAACACTACTGAGTAACCTTTCTCAAGTAATTGAGCTATACTGAGAAGGTTCCTATCAATTTCAGGTACCAGAAGTACATTTCAAATGATTTTACCACCTGCAGGGGTACAAATTAGCACATCTCCTATTTCTTCAGCATTTATAAATTGACCATTTCCAATTTTCACATTGGTTTTGCAGGTCCTGTCCAAGGTCTTGAAGATAGTTGCATCTGGTGACATGTGGTTTGTGCAACCACTGTCTAGAAGCTAACCCTTTGAAGCCTTCTTTTGGTTTGCTACACATGACACAGCAAAAACATGTTCTTCTTGATCACTGCTTTCCTCAGCCACTCGAGCTTCAGCCTTTGGTTGCTGGAATTTGTTATGTCTCGGTTTGCCTTTGATTTTGCAAACCTTTTCAACATGGCCCTTCTTCTTGCAGTGTTGGCATACTGCATCTGGTTTGAACCAGCATATATCTTCTGGATGACCAGCCAATTACAATGCCTGCAGGGTTGGTCACTACTTCTAGCAGCATCAGGCTTAGGCCTATTTTCCAGAACTTTTTGCCTTTATGAGCATTGATGCTCGAGGCTTCTCTGGTTTTGGCTTGAAAAGCCCTTTCCTGGTGCTCCTCTTGTTTGCTGGCCCTTCTTTGCTCTTGTGCATACAAGGCATTGATTAGCTCAGTTAAGGAGATAGTTGTCAAGTCCCTTGAATCTTCAAGGGATGAAATTTTTGCTTCATAACTCTCAGGTAAAGTGGATATAACTTTCTCCACTATTCTAGCTTCACTGAATTGCTCTCCTAGGAGCCTTATGCTGTTTACTACAGCCATAATTCTGTTTGAATACTGCTTGACTGTTTCTTCCTCTTTCATCTTCAAGTTCTCAAAATCCCTTCTCAAGTTTAGCAGCTGTTGTTGCCTTATTCTTTCAGTTCCTTGAAACTCTTCTTTAAATTTATTCCAAGCCTCCTTTGGTGTCTCACAGGCCATGATCCTCATGAAGATCACATCTGTCACACAATTTTGTATGCATGATATGGCTTTGTGCCTTTTTGTTCTTTCATCAGTGTGCTGCCTTATTTGAGCAACTGTTGGATTGGGTCGAAGAGGTGCTGGTTCAGCATCTGAGTTAACTACTTCCCATAGGTCGAATGCCTGCAAGTAAGTCCTCATCTTGACTGCCCAAATGTTGAAGCCCTCTCCATTGAAGACAGGTGGTGAACCTGGTGAAAAACCTGATGAAGCCTTGGTTCCTCTTGTTGAATTATAACAGGTCCTCTAAGAATGTAGCTCTAGATACCAATTGTTGGATTTAGAGCAACAAACAGCAAGGTTCAGCAAGAAACTTGCTAAGAAAGAATCGTGACTTGGAGCAGAAACAAAGAAGAAAAACAAAACAGAACTTTAAAGTAAAGCTAAAATAGAGAGCATATGGATGAAAACTTGACTGAATTCATTCAAAAAACTGAAATGGCATGAAGCCAATACATAAATCAAGCTTACAGCTTGTCAAAATAGTAGGTTAACCTAAACAATACCTACTACCACTAAGTATTCTAGTAACTTGAGCTAATTAACTTGTACAACTAAACAAAGCTATTTAATCAGCTTAATCACTGTCAATTTTATCAAATACAAACCTAACATAGTCCAAATTGAACTAAGTTACATTTCATCAACTTAAATACAAAATGAAACAAAAACATGCTTGCTGACTTGATGAACTGGCAGCTTCAGCAGGTAATGGTCTCGATTGACTTGTTTGCTACATGCTAACCATGCTTCAACATTATTTAATTATCGAAAACGTTGAGCCTAAAGCCTGGCATTAATTTGTTTTACTACCTTTTTTTGCTCGGCCATCAAAATGATTATATTAAAAATAAAACAACCACTGAAAACAGTGGGATTACAAAGATAAAACAACATAAAAAATAACCCAACCAAAACGATACACCAAAATAAAACCAGAAAACACTAGTAAACCATATAAAACAAGCCACATAAAACAACTCTAAAAGTCAACTAGAGAAAAATCACCACCACGCAAAACACACGAGCATGATCAAAACTCGGCATTAGCCCTGCTGTTGGCGTTGCGGAACAACACCATAAAGACACCATGACACATTCACAAGAATGCCGCCATAAAGACACTCGTTGCCTTCAAGTCTTCCTCTGAGATTAATCAAGCATTTATCCAACTCCAATACCTCCGAGTTTAGAACCCTAAGTTCACTCAATTGATGAAGATCCTCCATCAGCTTCACAAAGACAACAGCCTTAGTGTACAAGTTCCAAACTCCATCTCGATTACGTGGTATTTAATTGAAGAACACGGCACCATGTGTGTGAAGCCATGTAAATGTTATATACAAATATTAAGCATTGTTTCTATTATCGTAAAACAGTGAAAATTTAAAATCAAATAGCTTCTAGGTTCAATTTAAATTATTAGAACGTAGAACTGAAAAGCCAATTAAATGATTGAACGGCAATTCTATGCGCCAACTACAAATTGAAACAACAATTCTTCAATGAACTTCAGAAATTAAATTAAATACCATCCATTACTTCAAACAATTAACTAATCTAGGAGGGCAAACAGCAACTAAGTAATGCAGATGAAAATAATGAGAAATTATAGCCCTATGGTTTGGACTAAACCTCAAGTACATTAACCCTTAAAATAGTGTCTTTAAACAGATTTACACCTCAATTATTAATACAATCCGAACAAGAAGCTACCGTCTATTGGTTCCAAAGGTTAAAACTACAATCGGAGGGGTGTGCCAGAACGATGCAGCAGTGCAAAACAAAGACGACACTCGAGAACCCCAATAGCAAGCTATTGTTAATGAGCTCTCCCCCTAAAAATATTGATTTAATATCATGCGGATCAATGATCCACGTATCAGATATTAAACTGAAAAGAACAGATACTACACTTGATCTTAGCCAAAAGGCCGAGAAAGGTATGAGCTTAAACTCATCTTGATATTTCTTCTATAATGCGTCTCTGCCTTACCCTTGGCTTGCGCTCTCTATATGGGATTTCGACTATGTCAGAAGGAACTTTTAGTTTGCTATGGACAAAACTAGTATAATTTTTCCTGCACAGCACATTGCATGTTGGTGAATTTGCACATGAAAATTTTTGGATATTATAACACTAGTCCTCTTATTGCAGCTTGATATAGGTCAAAAGATGAAGAAGCAATCAGTCTTTCCAACTATGCAATATTGGTAGGTAAGCCATTAAATACTAAAGAAGAATTCGCAAACTGTAAGGTTTACATTACATGGAAGTTTCTGCTTGTATACTTTTGCAAAGGTTTTTATCTTTACTTTGGGAATTGTTGACGTCCACAATTTATTAAAATATGTTATACTTTACATTTACCGTAATTAAAGGATCTTATGAATTAATGTCTTACACTAATTTTTAAATTAATTAATTTTTATTCAGAAAAAGAGTTTCGAAGCCCAATTGCAGGTGACATAATTTTGAATAGGAAGATTTGTAGCTGCTTTGATGGATATGATAGGAGCGATAATAGAAGACTCAGTTCTTCCGGATATGGTATTGGCAGCAGTTCAAGGAAAGCTGTAGAAATGAGCAGGCCTAGTTCTTCCGTCCGGTGACGTTCCACAAAATCGGCAGCTATCAACTTGCCTTTGAGTCCAAAACGCTGTTACAGGTAGCCTCTTCATAGGAAATGGAGTGGCTCATCAGTTGGAAGCTGATGTTGTTAACAACATAAAATCTCTTTATTTTGACCGACATATTTCAACATTGAATTATTAGATCTATTCTGTTTTCAGCTAAAAACAATTTATGCCTTCCTTTATCTCCTCTAGTCTTATATGTGACCATTTTGGAATTTCTGGGAGGCTCCCTTTGGGGGTAAATACTTATAATTGTGTCGAAACCAACTGATATTTGCCTTGCCCAATTAATTATATAGTCCAAAAAGAACCATTTCATCTTTGGAAACAATGGACACCGACATCGCAAGAACATAACAGTTTTCCGAGGAATTTATAGGACGGAGCAAGAGTCGCTGGTCATAACCTTACTTGAACAGTATCTGTTCAATAGGCACGAATCTCTGGTCATATTTTGTGTATTTTGTTGTAACCTTGTTTAGCTTCTAGTGTAGTTATTTTTTTTTTGTTTAACTTCACAAGAAAATTAAATGAATAAATGTGTAATTAAAATTTTTTACCTATATTAAATAATAATACTATAAAAATACGATACATATGATTTTTTTTACTTGTCTTCTAATCAAGTCAGCCACTTTTAGTGGTTGAATTATTTTGAAGTTTCAATTTTTCTAAATAATTATAAGTTACAAAGTAAAATGCTAAAACATGATTTGAGTAAAAATTAAATTTAAAATATAAATATAATAATACTTTATCATCAATTAAAAATATATCAAATATGGAGGTCATTGCTGATGCAAATGAGTTGAGGTGGATGTTGAGCGCCATGTTTAGTACTTCAAATTGTAAAAGAAAATGTTTTAAGAAATTGAAATTTAAAGCCTGGCATCAAAATGTTTAGTACTTCAAAATGTAAAAGAAAATTAATTTGTTTTACTACCTTTTTTTGCTCGGCCATCAAAATGATTATATTAAAAATAAAACAACCACTGAAAACAATGGGATTACAAAGATAAAACAACATAAAAAATAACCCAACCAAAACGATACACCAAAATAAAACCAGAAAACACCAGTAAACCATATAAAACAAGCCACATAAAACAACTCTAAAAGTCAACTAGAGAAAAATCACCACCACGTAAAACACACGAGCACGATCAAAACTCGGCATTAGCCCTGCTGTTGGCGTTGCGGAACAACACCATAAAGACACCATGACACATTCACAAGAATGCCACCATAAAGACACTCGTTGCCTTCAAGTCTTCCTCTGAGATTAGTCAAGCATTTATCCAACTCCAATACCTCCGAGTTTAGAACCCTAAGTTCACTCAATTGATGAAGATCCTCCATCAGCTTCACAAAGACAACAGCCTTAGTGTACAAGTTCCAAACTCCATCTCGATTACGTGGTATTTAATTGAAGAACACGGCACCATGTGTGTGAAGCCATGTAAATGTTATATACAAATAGTAAGCATTGTTTCTATTATCGTAAAACAGTGAAATTTTAAAATCAAATAGCTTCTAGGTTCAATTTAAATGATTAGAACGTAGAACTGAAAAGCCAATTAAATGATTGAACGGCAATTCTATGCGCCAACTACAAATTGAAACAACAATTCTTCAATGAACTTCAGAAATTAAATTAGATACCATCCATTAGGTTTGGACTAAAACTCAAGTACATTAACCCTTAAAATAGTGTCTTTAAACAGATTTACACCTCAATTATTAATACAATCCGAACAAGAAGCTACCGTCTATTGGTTCAAAAGGTTAAAACTACAATCGGAGGGGTGTGCCAGAACGATGCAGCAGTGCAAAACAAAGACGACACTCGAGAACCCAATAGCAAGCTATTGTTAATGAGCTCTCCCCCTAAAAATATTGATTTAATATCATGCGGATCAATGATCCACGTATCAGATATTAAACTGATAAGAACAGATACTACACTTGATCTTAGCCAAAAGGCCGAGAAAGGTATGAGCTTAAACTCATCTTGATATTTCTTTTATAATGCGTCTCTGCCTTACCCTTGGCTTGCGCTCTCTATATGGGATTTCGACTATGTCAGAAGGAACTTTTAGTTTGCTATGGACAAAACTAGTATAATTTTTCCTGCACAGCACATTGCATGTTGGTGAATTTGCACATGTAAATTTTTGGATATTATAACACTAGTCCTCTTATTGCAGCTTGATATAGGTCAAAAGATGAAGAAGCAATCAGTCTTTCCAACTATGCAATATTGGTAGGTAAGCCATTAAATACTAAAGAAGAATTCGCAAACTGTAAGGTTTACATTACATGGAAGTTTCTGTTTGTATACTTTTGCAAAGGTTTCTATCTGTTGGTGCAAGAGGCAGCAACAGGCTGTTTTATGTCTTGCTTGAATAGCAAGCCTCGAGCCTTGGTGAAGAAGCAAACTCGGAAGCAGAAACAGAAAAATGAAACTAGCTAGTGAAAAACAGAAAAGAGAGAAGAAGATTGAATGAAGAATGAGCTGATTTCTTTCATTAACACTTCAACAAGGCATTAAGCCATAACATATATCAGTCAACAAGTAAAACAAACAAGTAATCACCTAATCAACTACCTAACTCCACTAATTTGCATTGAAACTTACAAGATTAGCTTGTACAACTTGCATTGCTGACTTTTCAGTCAATCAATATCAAAAACATTTACCTACTTAGTTCAACATGAACTAGATTACAAAACAATCAAAATGGAACTAAAAACAGCAAATGGATTGGCAGCTTCAAACTTCAGTTGCTGCACACCATGGCACCACTGCTTGCTGCTATTCCTGGAGCATGACCACCTTTGTATGTCGTGCATGGCCACCTTTGCATGGGAACTAAACTTAACACTCCTCCTTAGTTTCCATGCTAGTAACACCTAATTCCCTTTTGAATTTAACAAATTTAGACACATTGAGTGCCTTTGTGAAGATATCAGCAATTTGCACTTCTGAATTGCAATGAATCAGCTCGATTTCATGAGCTTGTTCCATCTCCCTTATAACATGCAACTTAATATTGAAGTGCTTGGTTCTGCCATGAAAAATGGGATTTTTTGCAATTGCAACAGCAGATTTGTTGTCACAATAAATCTCTGTTGCCTCCTTTTGGTTTTGGTTTAAATCAGCCAAGATTTTTCTAAGCCATATGGCTTGGTTCACAGCAGATGCAGCAGCAACATATTCAGCTTCTGCTGTTGATTGTGCCACCAGACTTTGTTTCTTAGAACTCCAACAAAACATGCCTGAGCCAAGACTAAATGCATATCCGGATGTGCTCCTCATGTCATCACTCGATCCAGCCCAGTCACTATCAACATAGCCTATTAGCTTCATGTTTTCAGCCCTTTTGAACAATACACCATGACCAATGGTGCCTTTGATGTATCTTAGCACTCTTTTAGCTGCTCGAAAGTGCTGATCATTGCAGCAATTCATGTATCTTGATAGCACACTAACAGCAAACATGATATCGGGCCTTGTGGCAGTCAAATACAACAGACTACCAATGAGACTCTTGTACATGGTCTCGCAAATTGGTTCACCACTCCCTTGCCTCGAAAGCTTCACTCCAACAGCCATTGGTGTGCTTGTTGGCTTGCAGTTCTTCATAGAGAACTTGTCCAAGATCTTCATAGTAAAAGAACTCTGACTAAGAAAGATTCCATTTTCTGTTTGGTTCACTTCCATTCCAAGGAAGTAGTTCATTCTGCCTAAATCAGACATTTCAAACATTTCCATCATTTTTCTTTTGAAATCTTCCAGCATTCTTCTATCTCCTCCAGTTACCAATAGATCATCAACATAGAGTGACAGAATAAGCTGAGTTTCAGCTTGGTTCTTCTTCACATACAGTGTTGGTTCACTAGGACTTCTCTCAAATTCCAAACTGAGCAAGTAAGAGTCAATTCGAGCATACCAGGCTCGAGGAGCCTGTTTCAGGCCATATAAAGCCTTTTTCAGTCTGTACACCATGTGTTCTTTGCCAGTGATCACAAATCCTTGAGGCTGCTCGATGTAGATCTCTTCTTCCAGGAAACCATTGAGAAATGCAGACTTAACATCAAGCTGATGAACGGTCCACTGATGTTGAGCAGCCAAGGCAACTATCATTCTAACTGTGTCTAGCCTGGCTATTGGTGCAAATGTCTCCAGGTAGTCTAGACCATACCTTTGGTTAAATCCTTTGACAACAAGCCTGGCTTTTAGCTTGTTTAGACTGCCATCTGCATTCTGTTTTACTCGATAGACCCATTTTACTCCAATGGTCTTCTTTCCAGTAGGTTTATCAACTAGCTCCCATGTATGGTTTTTCTCAATCATGTTGATTTCATTGACCATAGCTAGTTTCCAGCCTTCATCTGCCTCAGCCTCTTCAAAACTGCTAGGTTCTGCTATTGCAACCTGTGCCCTTTCATAAATATCTTCTAGGGGCCTTGTGCCTCTCACAGGCACATCATCAACATCCATTTCAGATCCTAGCTGCTCAAGTTCAGCTTGATTAGGCACTAGGTCTTCTGAAACTGCTTCTGGCTCATTTTTCTCCCAATTCCAGCAGGCTTTTTCATCAAAGATGACATCTCTGCTCACCTGGACTTTGTTTGTCAAGGGATCCAGAACCCTGTAGCCCTTCTTGACTGAGCTGTAGCCTACTAGAACACCTGGTTGAGCCCTTTTGGAGAGCTTGTCTCTCTTTGCTGCTGGTATTTGTGCATAACACAGGCAACCAAACACCTTCAGATGTGCCAAGGAAGGCTTGAAACTGAACCAAGCCTCGAAAGGTGTCTCGGATACAAGAGCTTTAGTAGGAAGCCTGTTCTGAAGGTAAACAGCAGTGTTTACTGCCTCAGCCCACATGGTCTTGGGCAGTTTCTTTTCAAACAGAAGACATCTGGCCATATCCATCAGACTTCTATTCTTTCTTTCAGCTACCCCATTCTGCTGAGGTGTGTAGACATTTGAAAGCTGATGTTTGATACCAGCATCATTGCAAATGGCTTGAAACTGAGCTGAAGTGTACTCAGTGCCATTGTCAGTCCTTATCGATTTCAGCTTGCAACCTATTTCTGTTTCTACAGCATTTTTAAACTTCGCAAACACTTGAGCTACCTCAGACTTGTGTTTTAAAAAGAAAATCCAGCAAAACCTTGTAAGGTCATCAATAAAGAGGATGAAATACCTGTTTTTGCTGAGTGATTCAGTCCTCATCGGGCCACATACATCAGAGTGCACCAGCTGCAGTCTTCCAGTAGCTCTCCAAGCTGAATTTGTAGGAAATGGCAGTCTTGCCTGTTTCCCCATTTGGCAAACTTCACACACATCATCATGCTCCACTGAGCTGGTGAAGTTCTCTGCCATGCCCTCTTTGGCCAATCGAGCCATTGATCTGAAGTTGGCATGTCCAAGCCTTTGATGCCAAAGGTTGAAGTCATCAACAGAAGTTGTGTATGCTGAGTTTGAGTCATTTGCCCAGTGAACCTCAAAGCATTTATCAGTCATTGTGACTGTCATAAGGCTTGATCCACTTGGATCAGCAATGTGGCATTGTTTGTCCTTGAACACAACAGAATAACCTTTCTCGAGCAGTTGAGCTATGCTGAGAAGGTTTCTGTCAATCTCTGGCACCAACAGCACATTTGGAATGATCTTGTTGCCTGTGGGAGTACATATCAGCACTTCTCCTCTTCCTTCAGCCCTTATAAACTGACCATTTCCAACCTTGACCTTGGTTTTATAACTTCTGTCCAAGGTTTTAAACAAAGAGGCATCTGGTGACATGTGGTTAGTGCAACCACTGTCCAGCAACCAGCCTTTTGAGCATTTCTTCTTAGCAGCTAAGCAGGAAACAGCAAAGACCTGTTCTTCTTGGTCACTACTGTCCTCAGCTACTCGAGCTTCAACCTTTGACTGCTGAAATTGATTCTGCCTTGGCTTACTCCTGTTTTTGCAGACCCTTTCAACATGGCCCTTCTTCTTGCAGTGTTGGCATACTGCATCTGGCCTAAACCAGCATCTGTCTTCTGGATGGCCAGGCTTCTTGCAATATCTGCAGGGCTGGTCATTGCTCCTTGCAGCATCAGGCTTAGGCCTGTTTTTCCAAGGCTTTTTGCCTCTTTGAGCATTGGTGCTTGAGGCTTCTCTAGCCTTGGCTTGAAATGCACCTTCTTGGTGATCTTCAGCTCTGCTAGCTCTCCTTTGTTCCTGAGCATAGAAGGTGTTGATTAACTCAGTCAAGAAGATGCTAGCAAGGTCTCTTGAGTCCTCTAGGGAGGATATCTTGGCCTCATATCTCTCAGGCAAAGTGGAGAGGACTTTCTCCACAATTCTTGCCTCATCAAAGTGCTCACCTAGGAGCCTTATGCTGTTAACCACTGCCATAATTCTATCTGAATACTGCTTCACTGTTTCTTCTTCCTTCATCTCCAAATTCTCGAAATCCCTTCTCAAGTTCAACAGCTGTTGTTGCCTTGTTCTCTCAGTGCCTTGAAACTCCTCCTTAAGCTTGTCCCAGGCCTGTTTTGGAGTCTCACAGGCCATAATTCTGGTAAAGATGACATCTGATACACAGTTCTGAATACAGGACATGGCTTTGTGCCTTTTGGTCCTCTCATCAGCATGTTGTCTGATCTGAGCTACTGTGGGATTAGCCCTCAGTGGTGCTGGCTCAGCATCTGTGTTAACAACTTCCCACAGATCGAAGGCCTGTAGGTAAGTCTTCATCTTGACCAGCCATATGTGAAAGCCTTCTCCATTGAAGACTGGTGGGGCTGCTGGTGAAAATCCTGAAGAAGCCATCAAGTTCCTTGATTTGAAGCAACAGGTCCACTAAGACAAGAGCTCTCGATACCAATTATTGGTGCAAGAGGCAGCAACAGGCTGTTTTATGCCTTGCTTGAATAGCAAGCCTCGAGCCTTGGTGAAGAAGCAAACTCGGAAGCAGAAACAGAAAAATGAAACTAGCTAGTGAAAAACAGAAAAGAGAGAAGAAGATTGAATGAAGAATGAGCTGATTTCTTTCATTAACACTTCAACAAGGCATTAAGCCATAACATATATCAGTCAACAAGTAAAACAAACAAGTAATCACCTAATCAACTACCTAACTCCACTAATTTGCATTGAAACTTACAAGATTAGCTTGTACAACTTGCATTGCTGACTTTTCAGTCAATCAATATCAAAAACATTTACCTACTTAGTTCAACATGAACTAGATTACAAAACAATCAAAATGGAACTAAAAACAGCAAATGGATTGGCAGCTTCAAACTTCAGTTGCTGCACACCATGGCACCACTGCTTGCTGCTATTCCTGGAGCATGACCACCTTTGTATGTCGTGCATGGCCACCTTTGCATGGGAACTAAACTTAACACTATCTTTACACATGTTGCAAATTGTTGTTTTATTTAATGGCTTACCAATTCCATCGCGTAGTTGCAGGTCTAATCTACATGCTTCTCCAGCTTATGATCAGTATAGGCTGCAATAAGTGAACTATAGTTGTATTATCCAAACATTTTCACGTGCAAAATCACCAGCATCCCATGTGGGGGTGCAGAAAAAATTATATACATTCTGTCCATAGCAACAAATGTTCAGACCTACTCCAAGACCCATATCGAGAGCACAAGCAAAGGGTGAGGCGAAGGTACATTATAAAATATAAATCTAGACATTTATTGATCCTTTTCTCGACCTTTTGGCTAAGATCAAGAGTAGTATCTGTTTCTATCAGTTTAATATCTGATACGTCCTCACTGCGTTCGCGCAACCCCTATCAATTTCAAGTTACGAAAAGTAATTGGTAACCATTTGTAGGATATAATTATTTTTTCCATATGGGTAAACAACTTCAAAAGCTATTATTATATGCTCTCTCCTTAAGCAACACCTTTAGGTTTTGTTTGTCATGTGGTAGGGATGTAGGTCCAAGTTGTTGGCTTAGGTTGTGTTGGGGGCATAAGGGTTTAGGATATTTTTAACCTTCAATGCTTATAAGCACTAATTAACATTTTTCAATCTCGATTTCTATTTATAATAATTTTATTTTAATCAATTAGCATTTTTCTTCATTTTATAAAAATCTATTAAATACTTTTCGATATTAAATATCAGTCCTTTAAAGTGCCAGTGAATATAAAATCCATCGTTTTCATGTTTAATACACCCTAATTTATGTGGTATTTTCATTTTATCTAATCAAATGGATTGTTCTTGTAATTTTTGAAAAATTGAAATATCTCTTTAATCATATATGTATAAATCAGTCATCCAACTTCTATTTCGAAAGGGGTGAAAACCTATCTAATCCTATTTAGTATAAGTCATATGATTCATAATATAAAGTACATAATTGAATAGATTGATTAATCAAGATTTATTCCATTGGTAACAAATTTTGTTAAAGTAGAGTTGACATAATAAAAAATGGTATCCGTATAACACATTTGTCTACTTTCGCTTTGAGTGGTTAATTTGTACAGAAAATGTGCTAAATCCAAAGAAAATAATAGATAAACAAATTTTTCTTCAAGTCTAATTATTTTAACTAAAATTTTTTAAGTAATAAATGTTAGTTAGATTATAACTATTTTTATTACTTAGTTTTATCATTTTAAATTAATGGCTTTGAAGAGAAAATATGCTTTTGAGGCATTCATCGGTAAATGTAAAGGTGTGTTATTTAAAAAAAATTAAGATGTGAATTTTATTAATTAATTATTAAGTTGCAAAATAAAAGAGTGATCGTGAATTATAACTAACTATTAGTTTTCTTTACTCGATTAATTAAATTATTTTTTATTTTTTTCATAAAATTTTCAATAAAAAATTACAATTGAATAATATATAAGTTTAATTTTATGATAATCGATATCAGATTGAATTTTAAATAAATGATATTTTGAAATTATTTTAAATATAAATATTATAATAATTGTACAAAATTCTATATTTATATATAGTTTTTAATTTAATTTTAATTATTAGCTAATGAATATAGATTGTTAGTTTAATTTAAATATTGTGATCATTATTTATTGCAACATTATTTATATTTTTAAATATTTAATTTAGTTTTAAAAGTTGCAATGGTTTATTGTGTAAAATTGTTAGTTGAATTATTAAATATAGGTAAATTGAAATGGAACTTGCAAAACACCATAAAAAATTATATATAGAAGGTAGAAGGGTTTAAGTTGCAATTTTCTCCTCCACAAATGTTTACTTTCTTTCTTACCATATGTCAAATTTTTATAGTGTGAACACCTCGATAAGATTTAATATATAAAAATCAAAGTACTTATTTGTTCTATTTGAATTAAAACATTAAAATAAAATAATTTTTGGTCCTGAACTTGGTAATTAGCTCTACTTTGGTAACTGTACTTTTTTGGTCCATTTTGATCTTTGAACTTGGCAACTACATTCATTTTGATCCTTGAACTTGGATTATGTCAAGTTTTGATGATGTGACCAATGTTACAGAACATGATGGAATTGAATGGACTGTGAATTGGTCAATATAATTGTCCGAAAAAAGCGGTTGAACCGATTAACTTAGAAACTGCTTGAAATTGGTAAAAATTGAAAATTAGGACAAAAAATGATAGTTGAACATGTTGAATTGATTAACTTAGAAACTGCATGAAATTAGTTGATGGGTGTCGAATCCACCGATATAAACCTACGCCTAATTTGCAATTTAAGCAGTATAGGGAGTAGGGTCGATCCCTCAGAGACTGGGTTTACTGCAAATTGTTGCTCTCTTGACCAGATTTATGTCGGGGCAGTTGTTGTGCCCAAGAAGTTCGGGGGGATAAAATTTGAAACCTGAAATAAATAAATAAAATACGTAAAAAGTAAAAGCTGAAAATAAAATAATAAAATGCAGTTAAATAAATCTGAAGAAAAATGAATTAAACTAAGCTCAGCTTTAGGCACGGGTTTTTCTCGTCTTTGAACCGATCTTCGAAATTAGATGAACCCCTCTTTTCCAATAAGCTAGTTATAGCTACCAAGGACGCCTCGGACACCAACTCTTCCTTGTGTAAATTAGTTATGGAACGTCCAATAACTAACCCTTACCGATTGAACAACCAACGAAACATTCGTGATTTAGAACTTCGGCAGCTTTGCGTTCTAAAAGAGCCTAGCTCGAACCAATGCCCTCAACCATGTGGGACATTTAAATCCGGTTACTACTTCCCTTGACGGAACCAAACAGCAATCCCCACTTGGCACGCCAATGTGTTCACGGAAAACCAATCAGACAATCGATCCTTTCGAAATTCCAACTGTACGTCTAACCACACTAACCCAAATGACGTCTTTTTGACTTAGTGTTGATCTGACTTTGTGAGTTGAAAAGATCGTACTCTTAATCCGGAGAAATAATAAGTATTGGAATTTAGGAGTTAAATTGCTCGCGTTCGTAACTCACGGGTTTTGACGAGGCTAACTCTGACCTAAAGCTGAAAATGGATTTAGTTAACTAAGGTCTGAGGCATGTTGGTATTGGGCATAATTGGAGAAGGTTGAATAAATGAAAAAGAGATGAAAGTAAATGGTAAAGGTGACGCAAGGTTGGAAACTAATAAATGGAAAAATATAAGAAATTTATGTTAGCAACTAAATTTGCAAAAAGGAAAGAAAAGATTGAATTGCAAGAGATAAAAGCTTAATTGAAAAACTTAATGATTAAAAACTTGATGGAAAACTTTATGAAAAGACTTGATGAAAAACTTAAAAAGAACTTGATGCAAAACTTAATAACAAAAAAAACCTTGGTAATTAAAAACTTGATAAAAGAACTTGATGAAAAACACTTGAAGAAAGAAAACACTTAATGAGTGACTTAATTGAAAGCTTGATTCATGAATTGATGATAAAATGAACAAAGTAGTCCTATATTTATACTAGTGGCTTTGCTAAATTAAGAGCCAACTAGCCATAGAAAATCAAGGAAAAATATTCCATGATGTAAAAAAATCCCAACATAATCTCCCACTAAGTCAATAAAAATTTCAGCTAATTAATCTTGGAACAATTCTGCTTTGGTCCTCCTTCTTTGCTTCTTTCTTCAATCTAGCCCAATTGTTTCCTTTTTCTTCTATTTAGCCCCAAATTGCACCCCTGCACAAAATTCAACATAAACACGGAAAAATTAGTGGTGCACTCTCATAAATTAACCAATTTAATTACATAAAATATGTAACTTTAGCATTTAATCAAATCCCCCTTACTTAGCTTATGCTAGTCCTCGAGCATTTTGTATGTATCTGCAAAAGGAAATTTTTTCTCCAAAATAGGACTTAACCCTCATGGTTTACACAATTCAACAATTTAATCCTAGCACAATAACATCTCAAATAACCTAGCCTAAGAAGTAAGTAAATATATTTCAGAATTTATTAGAGCTTGATAGACTTACCTTTCATTTTATTATTTTTGTACTTAGGACATTTTCGAATTTTTTGACGCAAGACATGATGACAACCCAAGCACCATGTTCCGGTTACTCAATTCGGACGTCTCTAAGCGGGTTATTTCACCTTACTCATGATAACTTGTTAGCGGAGTGAGTGCAAAGAAATTGGATAGCCACACGAACCTTTTTACGCGAGATGTGATGGCAACCCAAGCACGGCGTTTCGGTTACTCAGCCTGATGTACAACCCTAATTTTTCACTCTTAACATTCGTATCAGAGGAGTATTATTATTTTTTTCTTTTTCTTTTTTTGTGCATTCAAAAATTTGGCATGTGATAAAAGGTAGGCAGTCAGGAAACTCATAATTCCCAAAAATTTCTTACCCACTAAGTCTAGGTTATTGAAAAAATTTTATGTGTAAAGAACTAAATAGCTAAATAGGTCAAACCATAAGTGTACCATCCTAACTTATCAAAAGAAAAATTTTACCTTTTACCGAAAACATGCAAAAATAGCGATGACAGATAAGCAAAATAGAACCGATATTTATATTCCCATCCCCTTCTTATTGTACATTGTCCCAATGTAATTTGAATTATTTAAAGGATAAAAAGTAAAAGTAAGTAAGGAAAGGAAAAATTAACTCCCCATGTATTTTAACGTCGTGGAGGGTGCCTCGTAGGTATGTCCACGGTGTTAAATGGTGGGTAGGTGGATTGGGCCTTGGCTGAAATTAGAGGAATCTTGTGGGCTGACATGGGGGATTTAATTTTATCTTGGAAAGTTTAACTGCAAAATAAGATAAGATAAAAATAAAATAAAATAAAATAAAATGTGCGTTTTCTATTATTTCTCGAACTAGCTAAGGCTATGCTTAAATCTTCAAGAAATAAATTATTAAAAACTAAGATTATGGGATTTAGTAAAATAGTTGTGATAAATACACCAGGTAAGTTCCCAAGAAAGAGAGGTGAGTCACAATGGACATTCTTAAGTACCAAGTCTTTCCTTAGACAGAACCGATCCTCGACATGCATTTTCACTTCCATTTTACCTTCCAAAATTTTTTTTGCTTAAAGGAAAAATTTGGGCTGCCTCTCAATAGCGCTTTGTTTAACGTTGTTAGCTCGATGACCTGTTATTCAAATTCTGGGCTCCTTGAGAGCAATCTCCTCAACTGTGTGCGTTTGAAAATTCTCATAAAAGGGCTTCAGGAGTTGACCATTCACTTTAAAACACTTCTGGACTTCTTCGCTTTGAATTTCCACTGCACCATTTGAGAATAAATTAGTAATAGTAAATGGACCTATCCATTTGAATCGAAGCTTACCAGCAAAAATTTTTAAGGTGGAGTCGTATAGGAGAACTTTTTGTCCTATTGAAAACTGCTTCCTAGTGATCATCTTATCGTGGAACGCCTTCGCTTTTTCTTTATAAACTCAAGCATTTTCATATGTATCGCTTCTAATTTCTTCGAGTTCCTGAATGTCCAACTTTCGAGCCCTTCTTGCAGTCTCCACCTCCATATTACATTATATAACTCCCCAAAATGCCTTGTGCTCTAATTCGACCAGGAGATGGCACAGTTTACCAAAAACGAGTCGATAAGGTGACATGCCTATTGGTCCCTTGTAAGCTATCCTATAAGCCCAAAGTGCGTCATTTAGTCTCAAGCCCCAATCCTTTCTGTTAGTTTTAACAGTCTTCTCTAAGATGGACTTGATTTCACGGTTTGACACTTCGGCTTACTCGTTTGTTTGTGGATGGTAAGCAGTGGCAATTCGTTGAGTCACTCCATATTTCTCCATAAGTGCACTTACGAGCTTATTGTAGAAATGAGTTCCTCTGTCACTGATTAATGCTCGTGGGGTGCCATACCTGGAAAAGATAGAACTTTTAAGAAAGTCAACCACAGTCTTAGCATTATCATTGCGAGTAGCCTTTGCCTCTATCCACTTAGAAACGTAATCAACAGCTAAGAGTATATAAAAATTACCGAAAGAAAAAATGAAAGGACCCATAAAATCGATACCCCACACATAAAAAATTTCGCAAATATGAATAGGAGTAAGGGGCATCTCATTTTGACGACTAAGATTGCCAACTTTTTAGCATCTTTCACGGGTTTTGCAGAATAAAAAGGCATCACGAAATATATTTGGCCAAAATAGTCCACACTCGAGAATTTTATGTGCGGTGCATTTAGGTCCAAAGTGTCCTCCACATGCATAAGAATGACAAAAAGTTAAGATAGACTATACCTCTGTTTTTGCTACACACCATCAAATTACCTGATCGGAGCAATGCTTCCAAAGGTAAGGATCGTCCCAAATGTAATATCGAGCATCCTTTTTTATCTTATCTTTTTTAGACCTTGGTAATATTGAAGGAACAATACCTGTAATGAGATAGTTTACTATGTCTGCGTACCAAGGATGAACCGCATTTGCTGAAAATAGGTTTTCATCAGAGAAGCTGTCTTTTAATGGTGTGTCGTCTACTGGAATCAGTAATCAACCCAGATGGTCAGCTACTAGGTTTTCGCATCCCTTTTTATCTCGAATTTCAAAATCGAACTCTTGTAGGAGCAGAATCCACCTAATCAGTCGAGGTTTTGCCTCCTTCTTCCCTATTAAATATTTCAAAGCTGCATGATCAGAAAAGATAACCACTTTAGCTCCCAACAGGTAAGATCTAAATTTGTCTAAAGCAAACACAAGAGCTAATAATTCTTTCTCAGTGGTTGTGTAATTGCTTTGGCTAGCATCTAGTGTCTTCGAAGCATAGTAGATAACATGAGGCTCTTTCCCTATTTTTTGGCCAAGAATAGCTACCACACTTCGATCACTTGCATCACACATGATTTCGAATGGGAAGTTCCAATTTGGTGGTTGCACTATAGGAGCGAAAACCAATTTCTGCTTCAGCAAGTCAAATGCGTCTTTACAAGTTTGGTCAAATTCAAATTATTTATCCTTTTGTAATAGACTGCAAAGCGGTTGCGCGATTTTCAAGAAGTCTTTTATGAATCGTTTGTAAAATCCTGCATGGCCAAGAAACGAACGTACTCCCCTCACAGATGTGGGGTAAGGTAATGAGTCAATAATATCCGCTTTTGCTTTATCGACCTCAATACCTATGAGGAAACTATATGACCCAAAATTAATCCTTTGTCAACCATGAAGTGGCATTTTTCATAATTTAAAACAAGATTAAATTCTAGGCATCTTTTTAATATCTTAGCAAGATTATCGAGACATTCGTTAAAAGAGTTACCGTACACCGTGAAGTCATCCATGAAGGCTTCAATGATTTTCTCGACATAATCGGAGAATATGCTCACCATGCATATTTGGAAAGTGGCTGGAGCATTACAGAGTCCAAACGACATTCGTCTATTTGCAAACGTTCCGAAGGGGCACGTGAAAATTGTTTTGTCTTGATCTTCAGGTGCCACCGGAATTTGGAAAAATCTTGAATATCCATCGAGACAACAATAATGGGTCTTACCATCTAATCGCTCGAGCATTTGATCAATGAAGGGAAGTGGAAAATGGTTTTTTCAAGTAGCTGCATTCAACTTTCTATAATCGATGCAAACCCTCCATCTATTCTAGACTCGGGTAGGAACTAGCTCTCCTGACGAATTTTTCACCACTGTCACGCCAATTTTCTTGGGCACGACATGAACCGGGCTAACCCAATCACTATTAGAGATCGGATATATCATTCTAGCATCTAACAGTTTCTGGATATCCTTCTTTACTACCTCCATCATGGGTAGATTAAGACGCCTTTGAGCATATCTCTTGGGTTTCGTGTTATCTTCGATGGAAATTCTGTGCATACAAGTGGATGGACTTAGCCCTTTTATGTCGGCTATTGTCCAACCAATAGCTTCTTTATAATCCCTCAGAACTCAAACTAGACTTTCCTCCTAGTCTTTGGTTAGTTAGTTTGACACTATCACCGATAAGGTGTTTTTTTCTCCCAGAAAGACGTACTTAAGGTGGTCTAGTAATGCTTTAAGCTCCAAGGTTGGTGGCTGTAAAATTGAAGGCAACATTTTAGTTTGGAAAGGTAATAGTTCAAATTGGTTACCTTGATTCATCAACGATGGATGCGTCTCCAAGTGTTTGACAATTTCTCGCAACGGTTCTTTTATAATTACTAATTCCTCGAGATGATTTAAAACATCCATGTCAATGCTTCTGTAAAGGACAGTTTCCAACTCATCATAGTCATGATATTCAGAATAGGATTGAATTAAACCATCTATAATATCAATGCTAGAAATATTTGATAGTGAGTTAGGAAGACCCATAGCTTTGTAGACTTTGAATTTCACGATTTCGTCGTCAAACTCCATTGTCAGTGTTAAGCTCCGAACGTCAATTTTTGCGCTTGCGGTACTTAGAAACGGTATTCCAAGCAAAATGTCAGACAAATTACTCGAGTTATCATCTTCTATATTAATAATATAAAAATCTATAGGGAAAACTAATTCGTTAACTTTAACAAGGACATCTTCAAGCAACCCTTCAGGATAGACGACTGACCTGTCCGCCAACTGGATTATTACTCCTGTCTCTTTTAAAGGACCTGTGTTAATCAATTTATAAATAGGATAAGGCATAACATTAATGGAAGCCCCTAAATCACACATGGCTTTCTTAATGCCTACATTACCTATCTCACAGGAAATAGCAAACATACATTGGTCCTTGTATTTAGACGGAACTTTCTTTTGCAGTACTGTGGAGACATTTTCTCCTATATTTACTCTTTCGTTACCTATTAACCTCCTCTTGTTAGTACACAATTCCTTGAGGAATTTTTCATAACGAGGGATTTGTTTGATAGCGTCAAGCAAATGGATATTTACTTCCACTTTCCTGAATGTTTCGAGGATTTCATTTTCCTCCTTCTCTTTCTTATCCTTTGCGAGCCTCCTTGGAAAAGGAGGTGGCATCACAACTGGTTTCTGAATTTTTTATTTCGGTCTAGCTTTTGGATCAGAGATATGTTTTTCCCATTCCTTGTCTTGCCCATGACTTTTGTCTAGAACTGTTTCCAGAACTTTTTCGCTACGAAGAGTTATTGCACTTGCATTTTGCCGAGGATTCGGCTCTGTCTTGGAAGGTAATTTACCTTGAGATTCCAAACGATTAACTGCCATCGAGAGTTTACTAACTTGATTAGTTAACTCTTATATTGATGCGTCTGTCCTTTGTTGGTATTTTGTAGCATCGACGGCAAGTCTCTCCATAATAGCTTCTAGAAATGTGCTCGGCTTGGGTGGCGGTTGCAGTGGTTGCAGAGGTCTCAGTTCGTATGACGAATTATATCGGGGATTAGCTCCGTAATTCAAGTTGGGATGATCCTTCCACCCAGGATTGTAGGTGTTGGAGAAAGGATCATAGCGTCTTTGCAGAGGTCCTGGAAAGCCTACGACAGCGTCAACATGTGCCGTTAAATTTTTGTTAATGATTCGACACAAATCCGTTGGATGTTCAGATGTAGTACAAATTCCACACAGTTGGGTCAGATTCATCTTTTCTGTAAGCTTAGATTGAACAATATTAGTAAGCTTATCCAACTTAACTTTTAAGGATGAAACGTTTACCCTATTAACCCGTCTTGTGGGTTCTGAACTTGGCCGATATTGTTGAGAATTTTTTACCATGGTGGATATCAGTTCTCTTGCCCTTTGAGGAGTCATATTGACAAGTGCCCCTCCACTAGCAGCGTCAATCATCATCATTTCCATAGGGAGCAAACCCTCGTAGAAATATTGACGAAGTGATTGTTCAGTCAAACCGTGTTGAGGACAACTTGCACACAGTTTTTTTGTATCGTTCCCAATAGTCATAGAGCGATTCACTCTCCATTTGGCGGTTTCCTACTATGTCTATCCTAAGTTCAGCTGCTCGCGATGTTGGAAAGAATCTGTCAAGAAATACACGAGATAAGTCATCCCATGTTGTAATAGAACCGGGGGGTAAGTAAAATAATCATTCTCTTGCTTATCAACTAAAGAAAAAGGAAAGGCTCGAAGTTTAATTTCATCTTCAGTTACTCCCTGAGGTTTCATGCTTGAGCAGACCATATGGAATTCTCTCAAGTGTGTGTGTGGATTTTCATTCTTCAAGCCTCAAAAAGTGGGCAAAAGGTGGATCAGACCTGACTTCAACTCGAACGGGGTTTCTCCAGTTGGATAGTTGATACATAATGGTGTTTGCTCATCGGGAACAGCCACTAGTTGACGAATGGTTCAGTTAGCCATCCTTTCTGGTTCACCAACTTCTACTTCTTTTGTTTCAAAAAGTGGTTAGGTCTAAGGTTCAACCACTTCGACTTGTTTCCCATGTAGAATTGCCTCTGCACGAATTGCTTGGCTCAACTTTTCGACGTCGGATTCTAGGATCCCTTATCCTAGCTCAACTTCTGCTTTACTTGCACGTTTAAAAGCTTCTGTCTCTTTTCGTCGTGCTCGTGTCGATTTCTTGATCTCCGGGTCGTATTCGAGATCTCCGAATGAATATTTGGTCATGAAGATGATTTGAACAATTATAAGTATTGCCAATCCCCAGCAACGACGCCAAAACTGATGGGTGTCGAATCCACCAATATAAACCTATGCCTAATTTGTAATTTAAGCAGTACAGGGAGTAGGGTCGATCCCTCAGAGACTAGGTTTACTGCAAATTGTTGCTCTTTTGACCAGGTTTATGTCGGGGTAGTTGTCGGGCCCAAGAAGTTCGGGGGGATAAAGTTTGAAACCTAAAATAAATAAATAACATGCGTAAAAAGTAAAAGTTGAAAATAAAATAATAAAAAGTAGTTAAATAAATCTGAAGAAAAATGAATTAAACTAAGCTCAGCTTTAGGCACGAGTTTTTCTTGTCTTTGAACCGATCCTCGAAATTAGATAAACCCCTTTTTTCCAATAAGCTAGTTATAGCTACCAAGGACGCCTCGGACACCAACTCTTCCTTGTGTAAATTAGTTATGGAACGTCCAATAACTAACCCTTACCGATTGAACAACCAATGAAACATTCGTGATTTAGAACTTCGGCAGCTTTGCGTTCTAAAAGAGCCTAGCTCGAACCAATGCCCTCAACCGCGTGGGACATTTAAATCTGGTTACTACTTCCCTTGACGGAACCAAACAGTAATCCCCACTTAGTGTTGATCCTTTCGAAATTCCAACTGTACGTCTAACCTCACTAACCCAAATGACGTCTTTTTGACTTAGTGTTGATCTGACTTTGTGAGTTGAAAAGATCGTACTCTTAATCCGGAGAAATAATAAGTATTGGAATTTAGGAGTTAAATTGCTCGCGTTCGTAACTCACGGGTTTTGACGAGGCTAACTCTGACCTAAAGCTGAAAATGGATTTAGTTAACTAAGGTCTGAGGCATGTTGGTATTGGGCATAATTGGAGAAGGTTGAATAAATGAAAAAGAGATGAAAGTAAATGGTAAAGGTGACGCAAGGTTGGAAACTAATAAATGGAAAAATATAAGAAATTTATGTCAGCAACTAAATTTGCAAAAAGGAAAGAAAAGATTGAATTGCAAGAGATAAAAGCTTAATTGAAAAACTTAATGATTAAAAACTTGATGGAAAACTTTATGAAAAGACTTGATGAAAAACTTAAAAAGAACTTGATGCAAAACTTAATAACAAAAAAAACCTTGGTAATTAAAAACTTGATAAAAGAACTTGATGAATAACACTTGAAGAAAGAAAACACTTAATGAGTGACTTAATTGAAAGCTTGATTCATGAATTGATGATAAAATGAACAAAGTAGTCCTATATTTACACTAGTGGCTTTGCTAAATTAAGAGCCAACTAGCCATAGAAAATCAAGGAAAAATATTCCATGATATAAAAAAATCCCAACATAATCTCCCACTAAGTCAACAAAAATTTCAGCTAATTAATCTTGGAACAATTCTGCTTTGGTCCTCCTTCTTTGCTTCTTTCTTCAATCTAGCCCAATTGTTTCCTTTTTCTTCTATTTAGCCCCAAATTGCACCCCTGCACAAAATTCAACATAAACATGGAAAAATTAGTGTTGCACTCTCATAAATTAACCAATTTAATTACATAAAGTATGTAACTTTAGCATTTAATCATTAGTAAAAATAAAAATAATCATGAAAAAAATTTATAGTTGAATAGGTTGAACCGATTTAATAGTTTTTTTTAGATTTTTATGAATTTCAACTATTTATTTAATTATTGTTGGTCTGGTGATCGAATCGATCTAACTGGTTGAATTGGGAACCAATGGTCTGACCTATTCAACCACTAGCCTAGTGACCGCCTATAAACGAATTATAGTTTATAGTAAAATATAACACCAAAAATATATAGAAATTCAGAACAGTGGTGTTTGCAAGTGCATTGGTCAAATTGTAATATACTTAGTACAACGAAACACTTGGAAGTATTCCGAGTATTGTACCCAAGGGAGGATGGAACAAATCATGAAAACTTTTTTACAATAATAGGTCTAAGTAGTAGTAATTAATTCCTATATTACGATAAACCATGAAATAGATTAAAGAGGGAATTTAAATAACTAAGAAAAAAAAGATACAAACAACTTAAATCAATAAACCAATCAGGAAGATTAACTCACTTCATGGTTTGTAATTAACTTCAGATTAGGGTTTTAGGGTGGATTAACTACCAATTAACCAATTATTACATCCCAGCCTCTACTTAACTAATTGATTGATTGATACTCGTTTATCTCCTTACCTCACTTTCTCAATCAGGATAAATTACGATTTACTCTGTTTGACTTATCTCCCAACCTCGTCTAGCCTATGATAACTTCTTAGGGTTATCAATCCTAGTGGTTTTAGAACACATAATCTATACCAACTAATCCTTTCGGGAAAAATCTAAATCCTTCGTTAATCACAGCCCCATACACTTGTTAATCTCCCTAAGGGATTTAGCCACTCATGTTATTTATAATCTCGACGTTAATTGAATAAATCATGTGAAGGAAATAATTGATTCTGTAACAACCCGTTTTTCAATGCTATTGGAAACAGTGGTTTTGGGACCACAAATTTGATGAGTAAGTTCGTATAATTAATATTTAAATTATACAAGTCAATATTAGTTTTAAAATGAATTTTGATTTAAGGAATTTTAACCAATTGAATTAAAAGTTAGTATAAATGGTTTGGTTCAAAAGTAAAGTGGTTATTGAAAAAAAGGTATTTGGACCTTGTTTTCATAATTTAAGGCTGCAAATATTTTTATTAAATATTTACAGAGTCATATTATAGGTGAATTGAAGTTTGGTCCAGTAATTTTGATGTTTGGTTGCTTAATTAAGATAAGAAGATTAAATTGTAAAAGATGTAAAAGTTAATCGCTATCGATTTAAATTAGTAAAGGGAACAAAATGGTGATTAGACCATGGTTAAAAAGTCCAAGCGGTGGATATGATTAATCCACTAACTTTTGGGCTATTTTCTCATTTACTCCTAACTAGTTTAGGGTTAAATTGAAATTAAGCTTGTTTAGTTTAAAATTTGAAACAATTGAAGGAGCAATTGTGCAATTAAACCTTTCTTAGATGGTAATTATACCATATACTTATGTTATGGAAATTTATGGACATATTTTAATGATTTTATAAGTTATAATTTAAAGGTTAAAATTGTAGATAACTAAATGGTAAGTTAAAATTAGAAAATTAAAGGTTGATATAATCTTTTTCCTTTCTTTTTTCTTGTGGTGAGAACTGAACTGCCATTGTTAGGACTTGAAAGCTTCGTGCAATCTTGTGTTCTACGATTGGGTGAGTAAACCTTTCCCGGATTTAGTAATTTTTATGTTTTCGAGCTAGTATTAGCTTAATCTAGCTAACTTGGGGACTAATTTGTAAAACTGTCAAATATTTTAGATTATTCCATTCATGAGATCGAGTTTTTCTTGAAGTTTTATGTTAGATTATTAAGCTTGGTTGTAAAATATGATTATTTTGTAAAGTATTTTTTGGAAATTTTAATGTTTAAGGACTTAAATGTGAAAGTGGTAAAAGCAAAAAGATTTGTTATGAAATAACTAAAAATATGGGCTGTAGCAAAGTGCTATACTATTCGGTTGAGTTTTATTTTAGTTAAATTTGGTTAAATTGCAAGATTGGGGCGTAGAGACTAAATTGTATAAAAGTAAAATATTGGGGATAATTTTGTAAAAATGTTAAAAAAGACTTAATTTCATAAAATGAGTTAATTTTACTGTTGGAATTAGTTGATTGAATGAAATTATTATTCTAGATCAAGTATGGATTGAAAATCGAGGCATAAAGAAGTTACAAAATAGTCCATGTACCTTATCTGTTGCAGTTTAGTCAGGTAAGTTTGTAATATTTCTTTTATGTTACAATGATTCAATATATATTACATGTTTATTATAATTAGATACAACATTAAACTTAACTATTGAATTATTTGAGAATAAATAATACATGAATATGGTAAGCATGTGATGTTTCTGAATAGTAGGGTTTGTGCCGGTGTTATCCATTAGTTCTTGAGCCGGTGATACAGACCTCAGCGATGGCTGACGTCCTGCACCTGTTGCGGATTCTCTACAGCTTGTGTGAGTAGAATTATGAGCCAGTGATTATTTAGCACGTACTATGTACCGTTGATACAAATCGTAACGATGGCTTGAGATCCTACATCTGTTGCAGATTCTCTGCAGCTTGTGTGAGTAGTATTGTGAGCAGGTCAAAACTCTAAAATTAACTCGAATGAGTGATACCTTTCGATTACCTAAGATTAGTTCTTATTAATACGATGACTGAGAATGTGATGTGAATTAATGCATTGTGTAACACTCATCTATTGTGAGTTGTGTTTAACAGGAACTTCATTATTTAATCTTATAATTTGATCTATTATGTTAATTTGGTAAGATTTATCGTTTAATTTAGTGAACTTACTAAGCTTCAAATAAGCTTACTCGTGCATTGTCCTTTGTTTTGTAGATTACATTTTGTGATCGGGAGATCTGATCAAATCACAGAATCACACTATTTTAAGGACTCTTTTGGTAGATTTTGTAAACATTTGGCTTATATGGCATATAGTAAGGCAAATGGTTATTATGTTATAATTCATGGCTATGTGTGATGTTTTGTACTTGATGAATGAATGGCAATCTATGTGGTATGATTATTAACCTTAAGTAAACTTGAGTAGGTGGTAAAGATGGTAAATGTTATATTAAGTTGGAATGATGTGTTTGGAATGTGTTAGTTGGTGTATATTGTGGCTTATAAATAGTTGCTTGATAATGAGTAGCATGAACATTATAATGTGTTTGGTACATGGTATTTTGGTTGGTTTTAGATGAATGGAAATGGTATGTTTTGGTTAATTTAAAGTGTGTTTATAGACTTGTGAATATGTGAATTGAGTTGGTATAGATACCTATACAATTGCATGAAGAATATGCTTGGATTTGGTCACTTTTACACACACGCGACCTAGGACACGAGCTGTCACACGGCCATGTGTCACACACGGGTGGCCCACATGGGCATGTACCCTGAGTGTGTTAGGTACACGATTCACACGGGCTAACACATGGGCGTGTGAGCCAAGTCAGTGAGGTACACGGGTGAGCACACGGTTGGACACACGGGCGTGTGACCCTTGTAGGTGAAAATTTTCAAATTTTCCTGAAATGTTCTGATTTGGTCCCTGATTGCTCGAAAGCTATTTTTAAGGCCACGTAGGCTCGATTTAAGGCTCGTAAATGCATGATTTATTCCATTTTTAATTTCTTATGTATTTATTAAATTAATTGAAAATTAATTGCTATTGGCTATAAAATGTTCCGTTTTGTATAGTAATACTCCGTAACCCTATTCCGGAGACAAAAACAGGTTATGGATGTTATAGATTCAGAAGAGAAACAAGAGTTGGATAATCGTGGATTTGATATCGAATGGAGAATAGAGTAGCAAATCAATTGATTGGAATAAAGAAATAAATCAAATGCAAAGAAGAAATAATTTTGAAATACTTTAATAAAACAAATAAACTCTTGGATCGAAGCGATTCTAAGAGGAAAAACAAATAAGTCGTGGAAAGCCGAAATAAAAAATCTAATCTTACTCTTAAACTACTATGGTTTTTGAGTGCGTCTAGGACGACTTAGTTACATCAAACCCCTAATGTCTTATTTGTACAAGTGTTGGCAGCCCAAATTAGGTCTTCAGCACATCCTAGGTCTTCATATAAAGTTGATTGCACTGATGAAAATAACATCGGCCTACTTGGGCAGGAAGTTGACCTGTGTCCCACCATGCAATGTCTATGGCGCAACACAACATGCAAATTCTGCCTTGTGTTGTTTGTTTCATGCTTTGATGTCTCGAAAAGCTTGTGCATCACTCGTCCCTTGCTTCCACGTCAATTGGGTCTTTATATCTTCATCTTACACACTCAATTGAACATATTAGTATTACCTAAGGCTCGTGTCGGCCTATTGGGTTACAACACTAACAAAATGTGTTAAAAAATACTTATTGTATTAATATTTAATCCTAAGGCCTAAATACCGAAAACATATTTTAAAATACTATATTGCTTAGAAAATAAGCTCCTTAATTGCAGAATTGACTCGAATTAACTACTACATTTGACGACAGGTCATCTAGTTATTAAAACACTAAATGTGATACTTTGAAATTGTTCTACATCATCATTTGAAAATTTAGAAAATGTGACACAATCTTAGAGTGCCAGATCATCAAACTTTTATATTTTTGAAGTTCAAGGATAAAAAAAGGACTTAATTGGTAAGTTCAAATACCAAAGTGAACAAAAATAATAATGTACCAAAATGAACTTAGTTATCAAATTCAAAGGTCAAAAATTAAATTATATAAATCAAACAAATTAATTAAGATTGGATACGAGAATTAAGGTATTTAAAATATTGAACAAATTTAACATTGTACATTTATTTTACTCATAAGCGATAAAGCATAAAAATATAAAGTCTAGCTCACCATGTTGTAATCCCATAATGCCATGCTAGTAAAATAAATTACTATTGAAATAGTTTAAAATATTATTGGGATAAATTACACTATTAGTCACTCAACTTTTAGTGTATTCCTATTTTGGTCATTAAACTATAAAAAATTTCACTTTCTGCACTAACATTTTCAATTAGTTCTTTGGTCACTTTCCGTTAAGTCCTTAATAAAAATGATGATGTGGCTTTTTTAGTTAGTATATAACACATTTAGTCCTAAACAATTGCATATTCTATTAATTTGATTCTAATTCTAAATAATTTAATAAATTTAACCCTGCACATATAAAAACTCAATCAGTTTGGTCTCCAAACATAACTTTATTGTAAACTAGAACTATAATTTAGATTCAACTCATACCAATAAATTTCAAAATATAATGTTAAATTAAATTGTAATAAAAGAATTTGTTTTGTATTTCCAAAAAAAAAAATTTGTAATTAAATGATTGGGCATGGTGTACCTGCAAGTTATGCAGACTGGCTTGATTTTCCATGTATTATTGTTGTTTGCTATTGAGGCCCCGTTCTCCTTTGCTTTTTAGAAGGACTTTTGCAATAAAAAGTTCTTTTCTCTTAAAAGGAATGAAGAACGGTCTCCATTCCTAAAAAATTTCACCGATTAAAAAGTCCTTTTCTCTAGATGAAGAAGTTAAAATTTTCACCATTTCTTCAGCCAAAAGTGCTTTTGGCTGATAATTTTCATTTTTAACCTGTCTTCTCCCCTCAAAAAACGCTCTTTCCTCTTATTCTTTGCCTGAGATATCAAGTTCTTTGCCTTTGTTTCTTTTCCTCTGGTTCTTTGTTCCTCTTCCGCCAGTGAATTTCTTTTCTTCTTCTTCTCTTTAATTGTTCATTATACTTTGTTTTTAGTTGTTTTCTGATTGTTTGATTTTTACATAAATTTTACAGAAATTTTACATTCTTCTATAGGGAATACTGTCAACTAAAAGGGGTCAAAAAGCTATATTATCATTTGATTCTTATGAAAGATCTTTGATTGAGGTAAATATTATGTTCTCTGTTTTGTTTGCTTATTATATTGTTTGATGGTTGAAAGTTTTATCCAAGTTGAAATTTCTATCACATTAGATGTCATACCAAATTTAGCCCGGGCCCAAAACCATAAATGAAGCCCAAATTACAAACTCAAATCCAATTACATTAGACCCACTAAGCCCAAATATTACAAACCTAATACCTAAGCCCATTACCCTAACCCACTAGCTAGAGGTGATCATGAGCCGGGCCGGGTTCGGGCCGAGCCCATAAAAAAATTCCGGCCCGACTCGAAATGTGGGCCTAAGATTTTGCCCAGGCCCGGCCCGGGAAAAAATCATAAGCCCGGCCCGGTCCGGCCCGGCCCTAACCCACTAGCTAGAGGTGATCATGAGCCGGGCCGGGTTCGGGCCGAGCCCATAAAAAAATTTCGGCCCGACTCGAAATGTGGGCCTAAGATTTTGCCCAGGCCCGGCCCGGGAAAAAATCATAAGCCCGGCCCGGCCCAGCCCGACCCGGCCCATTTTTATTTTAAAAATTTTAAAAAATTAAAAAAAAGTATTTTAAAAATATTTTAAAATTAAAAAAATTAAAAAAGTATTTTAAAAATATTTTAAAATTAAAAAATTAAAAACAAGTATTTTAAAAATATTTTAAAATTAAAAAAATATTAAAAAAGTATGTAAAAAATATTTTAAAATTTAAAAAATAAATATATTTATTATATCGGGCCGGGCCGGGCCAGGCCTGGGCCGAAAAAGTGGTGTCCGAGGCCCGGCCCATTTTCTAAACGGGCCTCGTTTTTTTGCCCAAGCCCATATTTCGGGCCTATATTTTTACCCAAACCCTCCCATATTTCGGGCGGGCCGTCGGGCTGGGCCGGGCCACCTGGCCCATGAGCACCTCTACCACTAGCCTAAAGCACCAAAAAAAAAATAAACAGCAAAAACCCTAGGCGGTTGGCAGCGAACTAGCGCCGCAGCAGCCCCCGCACGTCGCAGCAACTTCACCCACGTTCAGCAGCCTCCATGCACGCCGCGCACCACGCACGTTCTTCCTCCAAAAGAACCACGAATAGCAACAATGGCAGAAAAATAGCAGCAAAAACTGAAATATCTTTTATTTTATTATTTATTTATTATTAGGATTTTTGGGGATTGTTTTCATTTCTGGCTACAAAAGGCCAAAATACGAAACTGTAAAAAAAGGGGAGGGGTATTCATAAAAAGGATATGAAATCATTACGAGAAATAAAAAAAGAATAAATTTCAAAGGCAACTCGGATTTTTTAAGGTGACTTAAGGTTTTTTATTGTTCTTTCTTTTCTTTTTGGTGTTTGATCCATTGTATAAAAAAAGAAAAATAGAAGAGAAAGCAAGAGTTTTACCTGTTAGAGCGGTGTCGATTACTTCCTTTCTCTCCGTCACGATAGGAGTTTGGAGGGAGGAAGGCTGAGAGCGGCGCGAAAGTTGTGAGACAAAGGGCTTAGGGTTTCTTTTGTTAGCCAACTGAAAAGGATTTTAGGGTTTTTCGGCAGCTTTTATAGGAGCGTCTAAACGACGTCGTTTAGAGCCTGCTTCAGAGGCCCTAAAATGGCGTCGTATCTGCCGATCCACATCGTGACCCGATCCGACCCTGAGAGATCCGCCTTTTTTTTCTATGGTCTAATTTCACGTTTAGCCCCTCTGTAGTTGGTGTCATTTCAATTCAGTTTTCTTCATTTTTTTAAATGTTACTGCACATTTGATTCCGATTTCATTTAGATCCATGTGTAAATGGCGTCGTTTTCAATGTTTGGATTTGAGTATCCAGATTTTGTGCGTTTAATTGCTGTTTTAGTCCCTCAGTTTTGAGTCCATTACAAAGTAGTCTTTCTTTATTTTTATTTTTATTTTTGTTTGTAGTTTTTTTTAATTTTGTTTTAATTCCAATTCTATCTTTGATCCATTATTTTATTTTATTTTTCTTTTCTTTTATTCTTTAAATTATGTTTCAATTCTAATTTAGTATTTATTAGTTTAATTTTAAATCTAATTAGTCCATATTTTTTATACGTTTTTTTTTCTTTTTTCTTTTTAAATCTAATGCTAGTTAATATTTAATCTTAACATTGTTTTAAATTTATCATTAGTATTATTTTAATATTTAATATACTATCATTTTAAATTATCATATATCATAATTTAAAATTTATCGTATACTATAATTTAAAACTTATCCAATATTATTATTTTAAATGTATTATGTATTCATATTTAAAAAAAAGATATTATGTATTATTATTTTAAAATTATTATGTATTAAATATATCACATATTTTTTTTGAGTTTTTGTAAATTCATTATAATTTGTATATATTACGGTTTTATTTTATATTGTATTCTGAAATTCACTTTTTTGTATTTCTTTATTTTAAATATTTTTACAATAATATTTTTTTTTACAATTTTATGATATATATACATATATAATTCATATTAAAGTATTTGTTTCATGTTGTATATTAACATTCCATCACATTTTTAAGAAAAAAATATATTTGGTTTCATCAAAGCATTAAAACCATTTTGTTCAAAGGCTTTCAAGATAACACAATATTTGGTATTTGGGATCTTCTAGAGGATTGAGCCCTAACGTATTGGGTTCCAATTTTCCTCGTTGAACCTAAATAATCGAGAATATTCTTTATTTAAAACACATAAATAAAAAATCATTTTCGAGAATTCAACATGTTGTGTCCTAACGTATTGGGTATGACATATTATTTTCTCGAGATTAAGATTTTCCTAAAAAAAATAAAGGCAATATTCAATGTTTGGGATTTTGAGAAATTGTATCCTAACGTATTGGGTTTCGATTTCTTCGTCTGACTTAAACAATTGAATATCCTTTTAAATTTCATTGCTTGAGTTTTTTTGGACAAGCTCATTCTCGAGGATATGAAATATCATACCCTAACGCATTGGGTGTGACATTTTCTTCTCCCTAAATGGGAGGGTTTTAACATGTAATTTGATTTATACAAGTTTTTAAATACAAGAACCGTATTTTAAAATCTTTCCAAACTTTTGACACTAAGACATTAAACAATCGATTCGGTACCAATTTTGGGCGTTACGAGGGTGTTAACCCTTCCTCGTTCGTAACCGACTCCCGAACCTATTTTCTCAAAATTCGTAGACCTAAAATCGTTTTCAAGGTGAACCGATCACACCTCAATAAAAGATTGGTGGCGAATCCAATTTTCGTTTTTAAGTCAACTAAATTTTTTGTTTTATCAAAAAATGGTTTCGACATTAGAAGATTGGTCTTTTGACATTGTCTAACCCTAAGCTACAACGAGAATACCGTTGCACCATCTAAGTTTTAATGCCACCCAAAACCTCTCTTCCTCTTTCGATTTTTATGAAAAACACTGGGATTGGTCCAAAACCCAAAGGATCAAGGCTTGCCGCATCCACAAGTTGTCTAAACCCGATGCTTCCCATTTGGTAAACGGCTCCTGGGTTTTTTCATTGTCGTCCTCGAGTTTTTCACTTTATGGGTTTTTTCATCTCCATCTGGTGTTTGCTGGGGTGAAAATAATAGAAAGGTCAATCCGACAAAGGACTGCATACATCGATATTCAATAGCTATCTTTGAAAATTTTGGGCGGTTTGCTGGGGTCAGGGAAATGTTTTTCTTGCATATGTTTTTTCTCAATTTCATACTTCATATAGTTTTTTTTCTATAAAAAAAACTGGTTAGTATGGATTACATATGGATGACTTAAATCCATGAAAAATTCAACCAACAGCCTAATTTTGTCTCAGAATTATATTGGAACATGTAACTGTATTTCCTTGTTGAAAGTGAACTGTTGTTGGCTCTCAACAGAAACAATTTTAAGCTTTGAATAATGACATTAATGGTGAAAGCTTAAAACAGTAGTTTGGTGTTACAAGTTGTGCTCCTTATTTGATTAAAGCTTCTTTTTTTTCTTTCTTTTTTTGTTACCACCAATACATTGACAAGTTGTTTCGTATGGAAAATCATCATCGGTGTTTGTCTACTTTCATGTACTATTATCTATTTTATTGCTTGCAGTTATTGGAATTGTCTCTTTCGTTTCAACTTAGACATAAAAACGAACAAGTTTTATCATCATGTAGTTAGATGACTGGTACTAAAACACATACATCAACTACTGTGTAATGAGGAAAACACTGATTAATGAAGATTAATATATATATTCATATTTGAAAGCAAAGATTAATATATCTATATATAAGTTTGGGTGCTAATTAAAACCTTTTAAAAATTTTAAAAGTTTAATGAAAATTGAAAAAAAAAGTTTAAATGATATTTTAAAATTTTTTGTGAGATTAATTAAAATTAAGTGGAAGACAAGTTTGTGTGGGAAAATTGTATAATATTTTTGTTGTGACCTAACTTGACAATTGTATAATATTTGGATACATCTTTTTTATTTGTTGCAATATATAATAGCAGCAGTGAACTTTGTGATATATCCTCCGTAGTTAACTTTGTGATACCTTTCTGGAATGGAGGATATCACTATAGAAAAAGAACTAAAAAAGTGCCAATTGTATATATGCAATATATAATAGCAGCACTTTTATATGCATATATATATATGCAATATATAATGTTGGCCTCGGAACTATAGAAAAAGAAAGAAAAGTTAAAACTATCTTACACATTTCCTTCTTAATCTTTATTCTGCTTCAGCTTCTGAACTTAATATTTTAATTGAGTTTTTTAATTTACTTGTTACCTCATGTAGTCATGTTTAAATTGAAACTGATATATAATTTTTTCCATTTTTTATTTCATGAAAGGTTCCATCTTAAAGTTGCTTCCTGTTTGCTTCTACCTGCTATTCAGCTGGTTGTGGGAATTAGCCAGCCCTCATGGATTTCTCTGCCATTTTTCATTGGAAGCTGTATTGGGCTAGTGGATTGGTCTTTGACTAGAAATTTCTAGGACTATTCAGGTGATTGCTTCTTGACTCTTTGTACATTGTTCTATTTCATTTTCTTTGTCAATGAATTTGATTTTATCATTGGTTAATGTTTTTAGTAGCTTATGTTTCTGTTTCTTTTTGGTCAAGGTTGTGGAAGGCTCTCCAGTTTTATGCAGGCTTCAGCATTTTCATGCTTTATGTGTATCAACTCCCTATAGAGTTCTCAAGTATGTTACAGTGGATAGCTGATTTTGTTGGTCTATTCAAAATATGTTCAACATCTGAGTGGACTGAAATTTGCTCTTCTGTTTCTCTTGTACATTTTTACATCATGATATGTATTAGTTTTATTACTATAGGTCTGATTCTGTTTAAAGATTTTAGCTAAACCTTTAAATGAAATGCAATACACTCTTCTCTCTTCCTAGAATCTTATATTATGAAATTGACTTCATTTGAGTCTTTCCTGTGTCTGACATTTGTCCATCTAATAGTCTTTTCCCCATATTACTAATTTAAGATGGTTTGAAGTGTTTTCTTTCTATAAGAAAAATTTCCGGGACAGATATGAAGTATTTAGTTGCAAAGTAAACTTTGGAGATTGATGACATTTTTGCCATTCAGGATGCAATTTTTATTCAATTTGCTCAGTGAAATTGCAGTTGAAAATTTGAGAGTTTCCTAGTTAGAAACCACATATTTATATAATAATATATGTTCTTAATAGTTTTGAACAAGTTAAATTAATTAAAAAGAAATAATATAATTGAGAACAAGATTAGAGTAGCTCTATGTATATGCTTAGTACATGTCTATTGTGAATTTATATTTGGTATATAAATATTATCCCTTTTTAAAATTTTAATCCAAATATATGTAATATTTTAATTTGTTAGGTTTATCTTTTTTATGTTATGTTAATATCTAAAATGAGTTATATATTCAAATACATTTTAAAATAAAATAATACAAATGTGTTAAAAGTATTAATTAAAAATAAAAAAATAATTTTTATAATAATACAATTATGTCAATATCTAATTACAAATATTTAATTATTATATTTAAATATTTAAATATAGTTTATATATTCTAATTAAATTTAATAAATAATTAATATTAACTACTTAGAAATATTTAAAATTAATATTATTATTAAAATATTAACAATAAGTTATAATAAATTATTTTTTATATTTTTACTAAAATATCATAATATTAACTAATTTGAACATTATTTAAATACATATTTGTTACTTTATAATATCATGTCTAAAATGGATATTTTATTCTTCAAAAGCACTTTTTGACAGTAATACCAAACACTCAAATTTTTCAAAAGCACTTCTCAAAACCACTTTTCCACAATACTTTTCAAAAGCAATGAAGAAGTGGCCCTGAGTGGTGACTGCACCACAAATAAGCTATACATCGTATTCATTTCATCTTCAACATCATCGTCCAAGAGTAAAAGTGAGGAGTGAAAGCTATGGAAGTCGACACAACATGCCTAGTCTGTTAGGATTACAAAAGCTCAGCTTCTGGTTTCATGATTTTACTTTCCTCGAAAGTTTTATTTTTAATTTTTTGTTTATTTCATGATTTTCACAGTTCACGAAGAAGACGATGAAGCTTTTATGACAATTGAAGCGAAGCATTGATCGTGTAGAAGTGGAAAGCAAATCATACACATGGTGTAGGGCCAATAGATAGATTGTTTTAGATTTTAAAACATGTAAAAAGACTACATGTTTGGAGCTTATTATGCTTCTGATAAAAAGGTGTGATCAGATTTGAATTTCATGTTTATCAAAGAAATGGAATTTAAAGTTGAACGGTATATGGCTGATAATTGCGAGGTGAAACGTCAGCATCATAGTTTTTTTCTCATTCTGTTATATTAATATGCCTGAAAATGACCTTCCTTGTTACAATATTCTAAAATGGTTGGGTTTATCCTTGGTATCTGCATTTCTCTCATGATCTTCCATTTGGAAATACGCCCTTTTTATAATTCATTGAGTTAAAAGTAATAATAATGATGATGATGATGATATTTTTATTAAAATTTAATAATAAAATATAAAAAAAGTCACTTGATTAAATTGGAAACATCTCAAATTAACCCTCTTCTCATTTGGTCTAAGAAAATTAATATATAAATCATGCTGCTTGTATTTAAAGGTTTTACTTAAGTGGAAGAATATCTTACTAAGAAAAACTAAACACTTGTAAGATATTTGAGCTACAAAGGGATATAAAAATTGTATACTTTAGCTCCCAAACATTAGAAACAAATCTTGTAGATGTCAATTTTTTATAATAGTGGTTTGGTTGTCATGGTTTACTCCTACTTGTGTAGCCAATGATGAAAAATGTGACACTTATTGTTAATACCTAAATATTATGCTTGTGTAAGTTGTTATTGCTGTAGGGTATTGTAGGTGAAGCACTAGGCATGGTCAAGTCATCCATGAAAAATCGCTCTCCATGGATTCAGGCAATATTGAATTTAAATCTCCATCACCAATTTCCAAAGAAAAACACAATAAGTTCTATCAATTTGATTGTGTTTAAAATGTAAGAAAATCTCATATTGTATGTAATATTAATATGTTAGTGACAATGATAATGTAATACAATGCAATAGCAGTAACACAACAAATACCTGTAATCGGACGAAGCTAAAAATTAAAAGAAAAATTTTGTTGAGGCTTGTATAAACAGTTTCCTTAAGACAGATTCGACCTCTCCTTGGTGTTTTGAGTAACGCTGGACGTCTGTTTCCCAAGATACAACAACAAATGATAACAGTAGTGGCACAACAACAGTGATCAATCGAACACAATCTTGCCTTTCTCTATTACCAGGAGAAATGAATTTAGAAGGAATTTTTTATATTGATAGTTTTTGATGATATGTTTTTGAAATCTCTTAACTTGACTTTATGTAGAGGAGAGGAAATGGATGAAGAGATTTGTTGAAAAATTAACAGACATGAGTGAAAAAAATTCAAATATTAAATCAAGAGAGACATTTTTTCAAAAGATACAACTGTATGAAAAAATGCAATATTAAACCAAGAGATACAATTGTTTAATTTGGGTATCAATTTATCATTCATCACTTAATTATTTTCCAACAATCCCCCACATGAATGAAATCAATGGATCAACGAGACTCAAAGACTCAAAGGGGTGATAGATTCTACATTCGGTATTTGCATAGGATAGGTAGGCATCAACCCTTGAACCTTCCCTTGTGAAAGTATATTTACTTCGCTAGCTGACCAGTAGAAGCGATGTCCTTGAACTATTTTGTCGTTTGTGTAAACAATGATATTCCTCACGCAAATACCTCCCTGGCAAGATTTTTGGTTCTCATGGGTATGTTCATATGGCCGTGAACATCCTCCTGATTCTACAAGAGCTTAGAGAATTATGCCCCAATAGTCTCCTTGAAGCGGCCCCACTTCACTCTCACATAGATGACTTATGTTATCTGTTTTACCGAAACAGACAATGGTCATTAAAAGTGTTAGGATCGACCCGATTAAGCAACAGTAACAAAAAATAGCGGAATAAATTAAGAAATTAAACACACAAATTTAACGCGGAAAATCCCCTCCAAAGAGGATAAAAATCACGAGCAAAGACAATTTTACCATAATGGCAAAAGAACGAAGAGTACAAAAGATAAAGATAAAAAACTAAACCCCGAAAAACCCGAAAACAAAAACCCCTCAAAACGTAAACATAAAATTCCCTAAATGTGTTATGAGTTCTAATCTCTAATAGGTGTCTTTTCTAAGGTTGTAAAAGAACCTATTTATAGGCTAAATTAGTAGGTCAAATAAACTATGCTAATAAATGCTATATATATTATACTAATAAATACTAACTCTTCTAGAAAGAAAATATATTTTGTTTAACTTGACTTGCAAGCTATCTCTTAGAATTTGAGTCACACAACTCTAACAAAAAGCATTGCTTAACCTTTTCCACATTTTAACCACTGATTTCATCATAGTATGCAAGTGACAATTCTCTCTGCATATAGTTGGCACGTTAGCTTGCTAGAAACAAGTTCTTCTAGGATATGCATGAACACAAGCAACTCATATGGACTCTGTCGAAACTACTTTTTGAAAAATCAAAATTTTAGTTATCGACTTATTAAAAATGAAAGTTTGGGAGTCGCCACCAATCTTATATTGAGGTGTGATCGGATCACCTTGAAAATAATTTTGGTCTGCAAAATTTGAGAAAACAGGTTCGAGAGCCGGTTACGCTCGAGGAAGGGTTAGCACCCTCGTGGCGCCCAAAATTGGTACCGAATTGAGTGTTTAATGTCTTAATATTGAGATTTTGAAAAAATTTTAAAACACAATCCTTATTATTTTTATTCATTTTGCAAAAGATGCTTGGATAAATCGATAGGAATGCTAAAGACCATCTCATCTCAAAGTAAGAAAATGCCATACCCAATGCATTAGGACACGACATTTTTGGTCCTCGAGAAAGAGCTTGTCTTTGCTTTTCAAAATTTTTGAAGTTAAAAAGGGATATTCAATTACTTGAAGTCAGGTGAAAAGTCGAAACCCAATACGTTAGAGCACGATTCCTCAAGATTTCTAGCATTGAACACAACCCTTATTATTTAAAAAATACCTCCTTTCGAGAAAGTGACATGTCGTATCCAATGCATTAGGACACGTAGTGTCCAATTCCGAGAATGAGTTTTTATTTACGCGTCTTAATTGTAGAAAATTTTCGATCATTTAGATTTAACGAGAAAAAATTGGAACCCAATGCGTTAGGGCCCCGTTTTCTCGAGAATTCAAAATGTCGAGGGTTGTGTTATTTTGAAAACTTTTTTTTAAAAAAAAAGGGTTTTAACGCTTTAATGAAACTAAATATTTTAGATTAGAACGATGGGATGTTAATATACAACACGAAACTATGATTAATGAGCTAAAGTATATACCAAGTGATCATCAATAAACAACAAACAATAATAAATGACGTAATACATATGCGGGCAATAATATCCAACACGCACCATACGAACACAAATATCAACATTTAACAACTAGATGAGTTAATCGTCGATTTTGGAACAAGATCTAAGCGAAATAACATAAATAAAATGCAACAAGTTTTCAAGTAAATAAAATGAACAATGAAATGCATCAAAAGGTTCGAAATAACTACTATGTGAAATAATAATATACAAGCAAATTTTCAAATAAATATTTCATGAAATAAAAAAAGCTCAAAATATATACATGTGCTAGTTTAAGTAGGTGATGCATACAAAACACAAAGAAAAACTTTGTAACAGTATGTGCTAAATTTAAATAGTAATTTAAAATAATAGTAATGATATATAAGAGTTAAATAAATAAGATAGAACGACGAATCTAAAAAAAAACAAGGTTTTCATGCATAAAACTATCATTTGAAAATAATAATATAATTATATACACATATACTAAAAAAGGAATTATAAGAATAATAATAATAATATTACATACGCACATATACCATACTATCTTAGAAACTAGCTTCGTATAAAACAAATGTATAAAAATATAATAAAATAATAATAAAAAATAAGTATGATAATAAAATAACAAATTTCTTAAATATAAAAAAAAAACTAACGATCAGAAGGATTAAATTGCAAACAGCATCGAATCAACAGAAAAAAATAAAATTAAAGAAAAATAGGAGAACCAGGCTGCAAGACGCGTATTACATGGGGGCCTGATTGGGAAATATCTCGCTTCCCCAAAACGCAGTGTTGCAAGGTGGGCCGAAATGGAATGAAAGCAGAATATGAGGGCTAAATCAGAAAAGGAAAAGGGACTTGATTTAAAAGAAAACAGAAAAGGGAAGGGCAGGTCGCCAAATATCCCTCCCTATGCCAGAACACGCGGGTCTAACCGCGTCTGGGTCGGGTCATCGGGTCGCACACTAAAACGACACCGTTTGAGAGCCACTGAATCAGGCAATAAGGCGACGTTTATTGACTCCCTTTTTTAATCCCTCTTTAAACTACCAGTTAACCTAAACAGACATAAAAAAAAAACCTAAAAATCCTATTCCTTCTAAAATAAAAACTGAAAACAAAAGGGGATGCACCATTCGACAAATCAATTTCCCAGACCGTTCGATTCCTCCTCGACTCCGATGACAACGGTGGGAGAGAGGATGTGGTCACCAGGTACTTTCTTCCCTTCCTACTCTCATCTCATGGTTTCACATGTAAAAAGAACAGGAAATGAAAAAGAAAAGAAGAAAGGAAAAGCATCAAAGAAAAACAAATCACCTTTTTCAAATCTTTTTTTTTTATTTCGATTCCTCTCAATATTTTTGGTATTTTGTATACAAAAATATCTCTGTGTTCTTAATACCCCCTCTTTCAAATCTCTCCGTCTCTTTTATAGTCTCTATTTTACAATAGAAAATGAAAATAAAAATTGCCCCCGTTCTCCCTTTTTTTGTTTCTCTCTCTCTCCTTCTTTTTTGTATCGTTTGTGTCTGCTTTCTGCTTGTTTGTGCGTCTCTTGCAGGTATGGAGAGCAGGTGAGAGGACGTGGAGGTACGGAGACGATGGCGTATGTGCGAGGGTCGAGGCTTGGCATGTGCGGGAAGGCGATGGGGCGTCTGCTGCGGCGCTAGAGACCCTTGCTGCTAGGGTTTTCTGATTTTGCGTCGTTGGGCCACATAGCAATTGGGCCGTTGTTTTAGGAATTGGGTCTGCCGTATTGGATCAAATTAGGTTTGGGCTTAATTGGGTTTGGGTTAGGGGTATCCGGGCTGTATGTATTGGGTTAGATTTTTATTGGGTTAATATTTCTATATTTTGGACTTTTGGATTTATTTAATTTGGTTTATTTATTACGGGTCGAGGCAAAAATGGGCTATTACAGTTGCCCCTCTTTGCTCGTTGTCGTGTAACGAGAATAGAGCAAAGACTAAAGAAGACCAATTTTGCCCGGTCGTGCTTAGACCTCGGTGCTCTTCTTCTTCAAGTGGCTCCATTCCATCCTACTGCATCTTCAGAGGTATAGGAACTGGTGCTTCGATCCACTCCACCGCAACGTAGGGGAGATAGGATTTGTAACTTTGAAAGAACAAAATTTGCTATCTCTAGTCGGCAAGACTTGATGCGATATGCTCTACTGCAACTTTAGAGAGATAAGATCTATTACTTTAATCCTCTCCACTAAAACCTCAGGGAGATAGGATTATTGACTTCAATCTGCTCCACTGCAACCTCAGGGAGATAAGATTTGCTTCTTCAGTCTGCCCCACTGTGACTTCAGGGGGATAAGACTCGATGCGATCCACTCTACTGCAACTTCAGAGAGATAAGATCCGCCATCTTCGATTTTTCCCACTGCAACTTCAGGGGAATAAGATCTGCTTACTCGCTCATTTGTTCTCTAGGGAACATAACCCTTTGATAAACTTAATTATGCCTAAAGCTTAAGATGGTTTGATCAAAATGAAACAAATGCTCCTAACTAGACATGTGAATGATGTTTGCATAAATGCAAGATGTTGCTGTATTACTCAAAATCTATTAAGGCTTTTGTGATGACCGTGCTTTAACACCTTCCTTCCCAGCTGGTACCTTTAATGAAACACTTGATTAAATTGCCCCCCACTGTAAACTTCCAAGTTTAATCCTCTGGGATGCAAAAGTTGTATCTTTATTCTCCATATGTGACTCAAAAATGAGGAGATCTGGCTTTTCAACTCTTTCCCATCGCCATTTGAAGGATATCAAACGTGTAAATCTTGGTTTTTGTACCACTCTCAAAATGCTATATCAAATACTTGTGCACGAAGAGTTTTCCTCCAAGGAGATCTCTCTTGTCTAACTCATGATTATTGTTGACACTTTCTTCAATTGACGCTTCTGTCAACGAAATCCGAAGGGATTGTTTAAAATCAGACTTTTTCTTAGATTTCTGACCTTTAAGCCTGGTTCATTCTAAACAATAGTCATGTTTCAGATTACTGTATTATTTAGAAATTTTTCAGAGTAGTGTGCAAAACTTGTTTTGTGAAAGTTTTAGTAGTCCATTAATCATTATTCCAATGCAATAGGTTTGCAGAAAGATTATGATTATGGATAGATGTTGGTTCTGAGCATAGCTCGAAAGAGATAAAATATCAACAATAGCTAAAGAAGAATAACAAAGAAGTTGATTGAGAATGTGTATATTAACAAGAAAGAAAAAAAGTATTAACACACTTAATACAATAAGAACAAGGTGCCCCAGTTATCGCAACTTGAATTTCTCTGTACAAAACTTCTAAAGACTATTCTGAGTTTGGCATGTGTTTAGGAGATCTGCAGTACTCTGTCGATGCTCAAAGATGTCGTATGCCCTTTCTTGTTAGTCCAGGTATAGCAAGATCATCATGTGCCCCGATCAAAATTTGAACTGTTCCAATCTTATCATGCCCCTCTCTGACCAATATTTGAGCTGCCCTTTTTGAGTTTTCGACTCAAATCCCCTTTGATCTCAAGGTGTCCTTTACGAGTTTTCACCTTGGCTTCTCCAAATCTTTTTTTTAGGAAGCAAAGCATTAAAACCATTTTGTTCAAAGGCTTTCAAGATAATGCAATATTTGGTATTTGGGATCTTCTAGAGGATTGAGCCCTAACGTACTGGGTTCCAATTTTCCTCGTTGAACCTAAATAATCAAGAATATTCTTTATTTAAAACACATGAATAAAAAATTATTTTTGAGAATTTAACATGTTGTGTCCTAACGCATTGGGTATGACATATTGTTTTCTCGAGATGAAGATTTTTCTAAAAAAAAATAAAGGCAATATTCAATGTTTGGGATTCTGAGAAATTGTACCCTAACGTATTGGGTCTCGATTTCTTCGTCTGACTTAAACAATTGAATATCCTTTTAAATTTCATCGCTTGAGTTTTTTTGGACAAGCTCATTCTTGAGGATATGAAATATCATACCCTAACGCATTGGGTGTGACATTTTCTTCTCCCTAAATGGGAGGGTTTTAACATGTAATTTGATTTATACAAGTTTGTAAATACAAGAACCGTATTTTAAAATCTTTCCAAACTTTTGACACTAAGAAATTAAACAATCGATTCGGTACCAATTTTGGGCATTACGAGGGTGTTAACCCTTCCTCGTTCATAACCGACTCCCGAACCTATTTTCTCAAAATTCGTAGACCTAAAATCGTTTTCAAGGTGAACCGATCACACCTCAATAAAAGATTGGTGGCGAATCCAATTTTCGTTTTTAAGTCAACTAAATTTTTTGTTTTATCAAAAAATGGTTTCGACATTAGAAGATTGGTCTTTTGACATTGTCTAACCCTAAGCTATAACGAGAATACCGTTGCACCATCTAAGTTTTAATGCCACCCAAAACCTCTCTTCCTCTTTCGATTTTTATGAAAAACACTGGGATTGGTCCAAAACCCAAAGGATCAAGGCTTGCCGCATCCACAAGTTGTCTAAACCCGATGCTTCCCATTTGGTAAACGACTCCTGGGTTTTTTCATTGTCGTCCTTGAGTTTTTCACTTTATGGGTTTTTTCATCTCCATCTGGTGTTTGCTGGGGTGAAAATAATAGAAAGGTCAATCCGACAAAGGACTGCATACATCGATATTCAATAGCTATCTTTGAAAATTTTGGGCGGTTTGCTGGGGTCAGGGAAATGTTTTTCTTGCATATGTTTTTTTCTCAATTTCATACTTCATATAGTTTTTTTTCTATAAAAAAACTGGTTAGTATGGATTACATATGGATGACTTAAATCCATGAAAAATTCAACCAACAGCCTAATTTTGTCTCAGAATTATATTGGAACATGTAACTGTATTTCCTTGTTGAAAGTGAACTTTTGTTGGCTCTCAACAGAAACAATTTTAAGCTTTGAATAATGACATTAATGGTGAAAGCTTAAAACAGTAGTTTGGTGTTACAAGTTGTGCTCCTTATTTGATTAAAGCTTCTTTTTTTTCTTTCTTTTTTTGTTACCACCAATACATTGACAAGTTGTTTCGTATGGAAAATCATCATCGGTGTTTGTCTACTTTCATGTACTATTATCTATTTTATTGCTTGCAGTTATTGGAATTCTGTCTCTTTCGTTTCAACTTAGACATAAAAACGAACAAGTTTTATCATCATGTAGTTAGATGACTGGTACTAAAACACATACATAAACTACTGTGTAATGAGGAAAACACTGATTAATGAAGATTAATATATATATTCATATTTGAAAGCAAATATTAATATATCTATATATAAGTTTGGGTGCTAATTAAAAACTTTTAAAAATTTTAAAAGTTTAATGAAAATTGAAAAAAAAGTTTAAATGATATTTTAAAATTTTTTGTGAGATTAATTAAAATTAAGTGGAAGACAAGTTTGTGTGGGAAAATTGTATAATATTTTTGTTGTGACCTAACTTGACAATTGTATAATATTTGGATACATCCTTTTTATTTGTTGCAATATATAATAGCAGCAGTGAACTTTGTGATATATCCTCCGTAGTTAACTTTGTGATACCTTTCTGGAATGGAGGATATCACTATAGAAAAAGAACTAAAAAAGTGCCAATTGTATATATGCAATATATAATAGCAGCACTTTTATATGCATATATATATGCAATATATAATGTTGGCCTCGGAAACTATAGAAAAAGAAAGAAAAGTTAAAACTATCTTACACATTTCCTTCTTAATCTTTATTCAGCTTCAGCTTCTAAACTTAATATTTTAATTGAGTTTTTTAATTTACTTGTTACCTCAGGTAGTCATGTTTAAATTGAAACTGATATATAATTTTTTCCATTGTTTATTTCATGAAAGGTTCCCATCTTAAAGTTGCTTCCTATTTGCTTCTACCTGCTATTCAGCTGGTTGTGGGAATTAGCCAGCCCTTGTGGATTTCTCTGCCATTTTTCATTGGAAGCTGTCTTGGGCTAGTGGATTGGTCTTTGACTAGCAAATTTCTAGGACTATTCAGGTGATTGCTTCTTGACTCTTTGCACATTGTTCTATTTCATTTTCTTTGTCAATTAATTTGATTTTATCATTGGTTAATGTTTTTAGTAGCTTATGTTTCTGTTTCTTTTTTGTCAAGGTTGTGGAAGGCTCTCCAGTTTTATGCAGGCTTCAGCATTTTCATGCTTTATGTGTATCAACTCCCTATAGAGCTCTCACTACACCAAAACAGACTTTTAGCGGCACATTTTGTGGCTTTTGGATTACAAACACCCTTAAAAATCGAGCATTAGCAGCGCAAACCATAAAACACCACTGAAGATGTAGCATTAGCGGCGATTCTACTAAAACACCGGTAAAAGTCAGACATACAGTGGCGTTTTCTGAATAAACGCCGTTAAAGAACATCTTTAGCGGCGTTTACTTCCAAGCATCGCAAAAGCTTTTAACCAAAACGCAGCGTTTTGGACTAGATGTTTACTATATAATTCGTGGCGATTATGTGGAAACGCCGCTAAAGAAAGTATTAGTGGCGCTTATTTAAAATCACCGCTAAAGCATAGAATTAGGGGCGAGTCGCAAAAAGCGCCGCAATACATCTTAACCAAAACGCAGAGTTTGGTCTTGAGGTACACTAGCATTAGTGGCGCTTATACAAAAACGCCGCTAAAGAATAGTATTAGCGGCGAGTAGTGAAAAGCGCCGCAATATTTCTTAACCAAAACGCAGAGTTTGGTCTTGAGGTATATTAGGATTAGTGGCGCTTATCGGAAAATGCCGCTAAAGCATAGTATTAGCAGCGCTTATTGTAAAGCGCCGCAAAATATTAACCAAAACGCAGCGCTTTGGTCTTGATGTATACTACCAGTAGTGGCGCTTATATTAAAACGTCGCTAAATCATAGTATTAGCGGTGAGTAGTGAAAAGCGCCGCAAGATTTCTTAACCAAAACGCAGAGTTTGGTCTTGCGGTATATTAGGCTTAGTGGCGCTTATTGGAAAATGCCGCAAAAGATTAACCAAAACGCAGTGCTTTGGTCTTAATGTATAGTAGCATTAGTGGCGCTTATATTAAAACGCCGCTAAAGTATAGTATTAGCGGCGAGTACTGAAAAGCGCCCCAATATTTCTTAACAAAAATGCAGAGTTTGGTCTTGAGGTACATTAGGATTAGTGGCGTTTATTTGAAAACGCCGCTAAAGCAAAGTATTAGCGGCGCTTATTGTAAAGCGCCGCAAAATATTAACCAAAACGCAGCGCTTTGGTCTTGATGTATACTAGCAGTTGTGGCGCTTATTGTTAAACGCCGCTAAAACATATTATTAGCGGCGCGTTGTGGGAAATATGATATTATATAATGTTTATTATTATATAATTTATGTAGTTTATTATATAATTTATGTTATTATATAATGTAGGAAATATTATATTATATAATGTTTATTATTTTTGAATTACAGTTTAGGGTTTAGGGTTTACAATATAGGTTTATTGTTTTTTGTTTAGGGTTTGAGAGTTTGGTGATTAAGGTTCAGTGATTATTATAAGTTAAAAAGTTTAATATTGTATATAGTTTAGGGTTTTAGGTTTAATCATTATATAATGTTTATTGTTTTGTGAATATTAGAGTTTTGAGTTTAGAGTTTATGATGTAGGTTTTAGTGTTTTGGGTTTAAGGTTTAGAAGTTTATAGTTTATGGTTTGGGGTTTAGGTTGCTTAGTCATGTTAAGAGGCTAATTAGTGTTTTAGGGCTTGATGCTTGTGGTTAACGGTTTGCAGTTTATAATTTAAGGTTAAAATATATGGTTTAGGATTAATTATGGTTAATTTAGGGTTTAGGGTTTAATTTAAGTTTTTTATATTTTCTGAATCTAAAAAAGATATATATAAATTATCAATTTAAAAAATACAAATATATACCAAAATGGGTTAAATCCCAAAAGCGTACATGAATAATGATTAAATGTTCAATTGTTTACATGAATTCGTTTAATTTGATACAGAGCTTGTAAAATGTTAACACATGTTATTGATAAAATTAACATCAATTTTTTTATTTAATATGACATATATACATAAATATTTATGTTTATTAAAAATAAAAAAATAAAAAAATAAAAAAATATTGATACAATTTTTGGTGTCATCTGGACCCTAGACTCATTGCTCCGAGCGCATGAAATGATGACCACAGGATGATTCGTTTCCGTAGTCTTCATTGCCAACTCTGATGCGCAAATATTTCTTTTTTCCTCTACTTCTTCATAAAACCTCATCTCCTTATTATCCATCATGCTTTGGACCAGAGCCTTAAAACCCTCACATTCCTGAATCTCATGTCCTACCTCATGGTGGAACTCACAATAGCCTTCAGCCTCATACTTTTCTTCAGAACCTAAAATAACTAGTCCCCTCTTCACCATCTCTCTCCAAATCCATTTCAACGGGGTTTTTACTTCAGCAATGTCGCTCTTGACTTTTTCTCCTCTACTTTCGCTCATAATATTCACCCCCTTATCAGCATGATTAGGCAACGGATTTTCTGCGTTAGGTGAGTCGTCAAATTTGACAACACCCATGTTGATGAGTCTCTCAACTACCTTCTTGAAAGCCGTGCAATTTTCTATTGAATGCCCTGTAATTCCTACATAGTAATCACATTGCGCATTCGTATCATACCATTTGGGATACGGGGGTTGCAAAGGGCTTAAGTAAAAGGGGGAGACAACGTGTGCATTGAACAACTTCTAATACAACTCATTGTATGACATTGGGATTGATGTGAACTAGGGCTTCTCAGTACCCTGTCTTGCGCCAGATTCTTGTCTTGCTGAACCTTGTTGACTAGCAGCCACCTTTCTTGGCTGATTCACTGTAACTGACTTGTTGTAGGCATTTACGTTGTTTACTTCATTTTCCTTTCTTCTCGAGGCTGACCTTTTGTTACTCTCTCCTGCTTCTATTTTCCCGTTTCTTATGGCATTCTCAATCATTTCGCCATTCATTACTATATCTGAAAAACTTTTGGTTGCACTTCCTAGCATATGCGTGATGAACGAGGCTTTTAAGGTATTGATAAAGAGCATTGTGGTCTCTCTTTCTAGGAGCGGTAGTTGGACTTGAATAGCAACTTCCCTCCATCTTTGTGCGTACTGCCTGAAACTCTCACTTAGTTTCTTCTCCATGTTTTGTAACGTAATTCTATCGGGGGTCATATCCGTTACATAGTTGTACTGCTTCATGAATGCCTGTGCTAGGTCCCTCCACGAACCAATTTTGGTACGACTCAATTGACGTACCATTTAGATGCTGCCCCTACCAAACTGTCCTGGAAACAGTGGGTTAACAACTAATTGTTATTAACGTAGCCAGTCATCCTTCTACAGAACATAGTGATGTGGGCCTCGGGGCAGCTAGTTTCATTATATTTCTCAAATTCAGGCATCTTGAATTTGGGAGGCAGTACTAAATCTGGGACTAAGCTTAGATCTTTAGTGTCGATTCCCTGATTACTATCAGCGCTTTCCAAGGCTTTGAATTTTTCCTCCAACCACCTATACCTATCTTCCCATTGTTTTGGCAATTCTGCGCTTGTTCTTCCTCCTTCAGCTGTTTCATTTAAATCCGGAACAGTAGGATTGATTGGGTTTTCTCCCGGGTTTAAACTCGATTGTCCTTAAAAAATTGTGGCACCAGTTTGTAATTGTTGCGACCTAATTGTGACAGACTGTCCTCTCGGATACATTTCAGTTTGGGTTCGTACATTTGGTGGAGTGAAACCCGGAGGATATAATGGATCCTCACTACCCTCTCCATGATCAGCCATAGGGCCCTTTCCTTTATCTACTCCTCCCGTCAATAGATGGGTCAATTCAGCCATGGCATCTTTTTGAGCTTTGATCATTTTTTCTATCATGTCTTCTTGAATTTTATCTAGTCGTTCTTGCATTTGTGCTTGCAAGTGTTCTTGCATATCCCTTTGCATTTGCTCCAATTTCTCTAATATTTGGTCCATTTACTTAGTTTTCCGTCGAGTACCGTATTGATGCTTAATTGGTGAGCCTTTGTCGGTTTCCAGGTTAATTGTAATGATTTTAACCAATTAGGGTCTTTTGGTGGACTTTAATGCATATGATGCAGTGTAATGCAATGCATGAATGCAAAAAGGCGTCGATTCTGATTCAATTTCATTTAGGAAACTTTACTAGAAAACAAAATTCTTTACATAAAACAGGTTACATATATGCTCTTGCCCTAATGCTCAGAACTTTAATTTTCCTAAGTAATGAGGCTAATTCCTGTCCCCGACTTGATTCCAGCTCATATTTTATGCTTAGTGAATCGGCTTGTACCACCAAAGTCTGCAGGTGATCAGCTACCTCCCGGATTTGAACCACGGCTTCTCCCATGATACGATCTCTATTTTCAACTTGACTCTGAAGATGATAAAGCTGCTCACTCTGACGACTTTCGTTGGTTTCCAAGTACTCAGTCCGGATCTTGTAACTTCGCAATGCCGAATCCAACTCCTCTATTCTTCCTTTCATTTCTTCGATCTTGCTCAAGCTCGCCCTCAACTCCATTGCCGAATTTCGACTTTGATACTGATGAAGAGATCTTTCTAACTCGGTCACCCTGTCTTTTAGTTCGCATTTTTCCTTTCGGTTTTCTGATAAACTCTTTTCTAAAGCTCCATTTCGCGTTTGGACCTCTCAGAATTTCTTTTCCCATCCATCAGCCTTGACATTTTCTTCCCGAATCTCTTGACGCTATTGCTCTGAATTTTTCCCTAACCCAGCAGTTCTTATTGACAACCTCAACTTCTTATAGTCTGTCTTCAAACTGTCCAGATCCTCCTCAGCCTTGTTCTTACCTTTTCTTAATTTCTCAGTCTCTAACTTTTGAACATCCACATCTAATCCCAAGTGCATCTTTTCTTCTTCCAACTGCTCAATATTCTTTTCAAGCTCTACATTCCTCTTTTCAAAATCTTGTTTCATAATTTCCAATTCGGAGGGAACAACCCGCAAATGTTCCTCTATCGATTGACTATCTCCTTGACCTGACTTTGGGATGTTATCATTGATCCTTCTAACCCACCATTCATTATATTCAAGAGTCGTGGTTGGGCCTACGGCTAATCTCTTCATCCGTCGAGTTTGGTCCCATGCCCTGGTTACCTCTCGGATCTTCTTTTCATAACCATTGTCTTTATATGAGAATTCAAATTCAGCTAGGCCTTGGGTTGCAGGTATAAACTGCCTTGATCTATACTGCCTTAGCACCATCAATGGAGCATAACCAACAGCTCCCCAAATTCCAAGTAATGGGACCCAATCAAAATTACCACATTGATACAAGATTTCATCCAGAAGCAACCACGGGGCCCTCCACTCAACGTCCTCCTCTTGAAGATTTTGAAGAATGGCCAACCATTTCTCTTCTGAGATATCATCTCTCCTTGGTGCAGCTGTTATCTCTCTTAATGGCCAATAGTTTTCGGAGAAGACTCGATACAAAACCTTATCAACCTTCCAAAAATGGCTGTGGAAACATGCAAGAAGAAGCTGCGCACATCCGATGAATCTGCCTTCACCTGTCCTTCTACACGTATTTAGTGACTTGAAGGTTTTTGCCAGAATGGTCGGGACTGGTGTAACCATCTTTTCAAGTCGATCAAAGAGGTCTGAGGCGGCTTCATTTACGTGCCCTAGTGCCTTAGGAAAAATTACTAGCCCATAAATGCCTAGAGCAAAAACGTCGACCCTTTTCATTGTATCAGGGTGTGCCAAAATCAGCTCTTGCAGGCTTTTCCAAGGGATGCATTTGCTTTCCCCCTTCTACTTGATCCGTGCTGTGACCCACTGCTCCCCCATTCCGGTGATGTTCATCAACTTCTTCACAAAGGTTGGGACATTAACGGCTCTAGAGTAGACTTTATCAACCTGGATCTTCGGGCAACGAAGCAAAGTTGTATACTCTTCTATAGTGGGTACTAAATCAACCCTTCCAAAGGTAAAGCAACTATATGCGGGGTTCCAATACTGAATGAATGCCCAAAACAAATACTCATCTACCTTAATGTCGAGTAGATACGGCAAATCCCCGTAACTAGAATTGAACAGCTGCTTAGTTTCGTCATTCCAATGATCCCATATTACCTTTAATTCCTAAAGGCTATTTTGCGTCACACTAATACGGGTGTAGTCCCATAACTCCGACATATACCCCTCGGCTAGACTATCTCCTTTCTCTGATTGTGCTTTTTTTGACCACACACGGACAACAGCATTGTCCTCTACTTTATCAAGAAATCCGTTCTCCACGCCAAACTTTCTAATTTAGTAATCGAACTTGAATCGACACTCTTTTGTATATGAAATGACATGCAATCAAAGAAAAAAAAACTACGCGTTAGCACAACATAGAAACTCAACTTCGAGCAAGTAAAAAGCATTAAACACCTATATGGGTAACCGCTAGGGTTTCTGCAATATAATCAAAGGTGGGCTCTTAGGGTTTTCTATATGCGGTTTGGTTCTAGAGTTAAGGTACCCGAACCAGCAGATTCCTCGATCTCACCCATTATAGGCTCATACGGACCGAGTTCGGTTCAAGGGAACACATTTCCCTATGGCTGCACGGAGATGAAAATCTCACGAAAACATAGGTATAGGTGTATCCCGGAAGCGATCCACTATCCTGCACAGAGGTGAAAACATCACGAAAGACTAGTTTCTCACTCCTACTTAAGAGGGCAAGACTAACAGTCTTATGCAATATGATGCCAAAGTATAAAACAACAATTATACAAACAAATGCAAAGAGAGGATCGTAATTTTTCCAAATCAAATTTTCAATTTTCGATAGTAAGACAAGAAACAATCAATTTTATGGCTGGACTCTCTAAATGGGTCCCCAGTGGAGTCGCCAAGCTGTCGAAACCACTTTTTGAAAAATCAAAATTTTAGTTATCGACTTATTAAAAATGAAAGTTTGGGAGTCGCCACCGATCTTATATTGAGCTGTGATCGGATCACCTTGAAAATAATTTTGGTCTGCAAAATTTGAGAAAACAGGTTCGGGAGTCGGTTACGCTCGAGGAAGGGTTAGCACCCTCGTGGCGCCCAAAATTGGTACCGAATTGAGTGTTTAATGTCTTAATATTGAGATTTTGAAAAGATTTTAAAACACAATCCTTATTATTTTTATTCATTTTGCAAAAGATGCTTGGATAAATCGATAGGAATGCTAAAGACCATCTCATCTCAAAGTAAGAAAATGTCATACCCAATGCATTAGGACACGACATTTTTGGTCCTCGAGAAAGAGCTTGTCTTTGCTTTTCAAAATTTTTGAAGTTAAAAAGGGATATTCAATTACTTGAAGTCAGGTGAAAAGTAGAAACCCAATACGTTAAAGCACAATTCCTCAAGATTTCTAGCATTGAACACAACCCTTATTATTTAAAAAATACCTCCTTTCGAGAAAGTGACATGTCACATCCAATGCATTAGGACACGTAGTGTCCAATTCCGAGAATGAGTTTTTATTTACGCGTCTTAATTGTAGAAAATTTTCGATCATTTAGATTCAACGAGAAAAAATTGGAACCCAATGCGTTAGGGTCCCGTTTTCTCGAGAATTCCAAATGTCGAGGGTTGTGTTGTTTTGAAAACTTTTTTTAAAAAAAAAGAGTTTTAACGCTTTAATGAAACTAAATATTTTAGATTAGAACGATGGGATGTTAATATACAACACGAAACTATGATTAATGAGCTAAAGTATATACCAAGTAATCATCAATAAACAACAAACAATAATAAATGACGTAATACATATGCGGGCAATAATATCCAACACGCACCATACGAACACAAATATCAACATTTAACAACTAGATGAGTTAATCGTCAATTTTGGAACAAGATCTAAGCGAAATAACATAAATAAAATGCAACAAATTTTCAAGTAAATAAAATGAACAATGAAATGCATCAAAAGGTTCGAAATAACTACTATGTGAAATAATAATATACAAGCAAATTTTCAAATAAATATTTCATGAAATAAAAAAAGCTCAAAATATATACATGTGCTAGTTTAAATAGGTGATGCATACAAAACACAAAGAAAAACTTTGTCACAGTATGTGCTAAATTTAAATAGTAATTTGAAATAATAGTAATGATATATAAGAGTTAAATAAATAAGATAGAACGACGAATCTAAAAAAAACAAGGTTTTCATGCATAAAACTATCATTTGAAAATAATAATATAATTATGTACACATATACTAAAAAAGGAATTATAAGAATAATAATAATGATAATAATAATATTACATAAGCACATATACCATACTATCTTAGAAACTAGCTTCGTATAAAAGAAATGTATAAAAATATAATAAAACAATAATAAAAAATAAGTATGATAATAAAATAACAAATTTCTTAAATATAAAAAAAACTAACGATCAGAAGGATTAAATTGCAAACAGCATCGAATCAACAGAAAAAAAATAAAATTAAAGAAAAATAGGAGGACCAGGCTGCAAGACGCGTATTACATGGGGGCCTGATTGGGAAATATCCCGCTTCCCCAAAACGCAGTGTTGCAAGCCAGGCCGAAATGGGACGAAAGCAGAATATGAGGGCTAAATCAGAAAAGGAAAAGGGACTTGATTTAAAAGAAAACAGAAAAGGGAAGGGCAGGTCCCGCAAATATCCCTCCCTATGCCAGAACGCGCGGGTCTAACCGCGTCTGGGTCGGGTCATCGGGTCGCACACTAAAACGACGCCATCTGAGAGCCACTGAATCAGGCAATACGGCGACGTTTATTGACTCCCTTTTTTAATCCCTCTTTAAACCACCAGTTAACCTAAACAGACATAAAAAAAGGGGATGCGCCGTTCTACGAATCGATTTCCCAGACCGTTCGATTCCCCCTCGACTCCGATGACGACGGAGGGAGAGAGGATACGGTCACTACTTTCTTCCCTTCCTACTCTCATCTCATGGTTTCACATGTAAAAAGAACAGGAAATGAAAAAGAAAAGAAGAAAGGAAAAGCATCAAAGAAAAACAAATCACCTTTTTCAAATCTTTTTTTTTATTTCAATTCCTCTCAATATTTTTGGTATTTTATATACAAAAATATCTCTGTGTTCTTAATACCCCCCTCTTTCAAATCTCTCCGTCTCTTTTATAGTCTCTATTTTACAGAAGAAAATGAAAATAAAAATCGCCCCCGTTCTCCCTTTTTTTGTTTCTCTCTCTCTCCTTCTTTTTTGTATCGTTTGTGTCTGCTTTCTGCTTGTTTGTGGTCTCTTGCAAGTATGGAGGGCAGGTGTGCGGACGTGGAGGTGGAGGTACGGAGACGATGGCGCATGTGCGAGGGTCGAGGCTTGGCACGTGCAGGAAGGCGAGGGGGCATCTGCTGTGGCGCTAGGGACCCTTTCTGCTAGGGTTTTTTGATTTTGTGTCGTTGGGCCACATAGCAATTGAGCCATTGTTTTAGGAATTGGGTCTGCCATATTGGGTCAAATTAGGTTTGGGCTTAATTGGGTTTGGGTTAGGGGTTTTCGGGCTGTATGTATTGGGTTAGATTTTTATTGGGTTAATATTTTTGTATTTTGGACTTTTTGATTTATTTAATTTGGTTTATTTATTACGGGCCCGGGCAAAAATGGGCTATTACAGACTGAGAACTAAAAAAAAAAAGAAAGAAGAAGAAGAGAAAGGGTCCATAAGGGTTTTGGGATATAAGCAAGCACGGTCAGGTTTTTTAACTTTTTAAACTGGATGAGCTGTAAATGGCCCGCATAGAATAGTTGCCTCTTAGATGCCCAACTATTTCCTTTTATTAATTTGTGGATTAAGCATCACAGACAGTGTGAGCACTGAGCCTACCGGAAATTAGAGGAACTCCTGCATACTTACATGCAACTACCAGGTTGAAAGCATATAACCTGTTGTATCTCTTGAAGAATACAGGATTCACACAGGCAGCAAAAATTTCAGACTTGGCACTGGATCAATTTTTCTAGTTGAAGACTTGAGAAATCGTTGAGCGTTACAATACATTGTAATCGCAATACCAGATATCACCTTTGCAATAAACAAAGTATGTCAGTTCATGCATAAGCCACTTTATCTTCATTTTAAAGCTGTCAAACGGATTTTGAGGTACTTACAGAATACCTTGGATCATGAGTTGGTGTTTACTCCAGCTTCAATGCTGTCCCTCGAAGGATATTCAGATGCAAACTAGGGAACTAACGTAGATCATAGGTCAACTACTAGGTTTTGTATGTTTCTCGCTGGTAATCTAGTTTCATGGAGTTCAAGGAAGCAATAGGTAGTTTCTCGGTCGACGACAGAGGCTGAATATAGGAGCTTGGCTTATGCCACTGCAGAAGTGATTTGGTTACAATCCTTGCTGTCTGAGTTACATGTGAAAGTCAGCAGCAAAGCAATGATGTGGTGTGATAGTTCAGGAGCAATAAGCAACAAATCCGGTTTTACATTCAAAGTTCAAGCAAGTTGAGTTAGACCTATTCTTTGTTAGAGAAAATATTGTTGCAGGAACACTTCAAGTTGGTCATGTTCCAAGTCAAGACCAAGTTGTTGATATCCTCACTAAACCATTGTCAGCCGGATTCTTCACTAAGTTCAGAATTTAGCTTAGAGTTCTTAGCAGGACTGACGAGTTATAAGGTAGCAGAAGATAGGAGTTGCCAAGTAGGGGGAATGTTATGGAAATGGAATGTATAACAGAGAATTAGTTAACGTCTGTTAAGGTGGTTAGAGTTGTTAACAGCTAGGGCAACTGTTTCTGTTTACAACTAAATGTATTAAATAGCAGACTAATGTCACTGCTTTAATCAAGAGAGTTTTCATGAAATGATTCTTTTCAACCAATTGTTTACACTTTACAATCAATTATTTTTCTGTTTCAATTTATTGTTTTACTTTTCAATCGATTGTTTTCGCTATCTACTGATATCTCAACACATATCCATCAAAACAGCTACAAATCTTCCCATTCAAAATAATGTCACTTGCAATTGTGCTTTGAAATTCTTTTTCTGAATAAACAATTAGTTAATTAATTTAAAAATTAGTGTAAGATATTAATTCATAAGAAGCTTTAATTACGGTAAATGTAAAATATAACATATTTTATATAAAAAAACATATTTTAATCAATTGTGGACGTCAACAATTCCCAAAGTAATTAAAGATAGAAAACTTTGCAAAAGTATATAAATAGAAATTTCTTCCATGTAATGTAAACCTTACAGTTTCCGAATTCTTCTTTAGTATTTAATGGCTTACCTACCAATATTGCATAGTTGGAAAGGCTAATTGCTTCTTCATCTTTTGACCTATATCAAGCTGCAATAAGAGGATTAGTGTTATAATATCCAAAAACTTTCATGTGCAAATTCACCAACATGCAATGTGCTGTGCAGGAAAAATTATACTAATTTTGTCCATAGCAAAATAAAAGTTCCTTCTGACATAGTCCAAATCCCATATCGAGAGCGCCAGCCAAGGGTAAGGCAGAGACGCATGATAAAAGAAATATCAATATGAGTTTAAGCTTATACCTTTCTCGGCCTTTCGGCTAAGATCAAGTGTAGTATCTGTTCTTATCAGTTTAATATCTGATACGTGGATCATTGATCCACATGATATTAAATTAATATTTTTAGGGGGAGAACTCATTGACAATAGCTTGCTATTGTGGTTCTCGAGTGTCGTCTTTGTTTTGCACTACTGCATTGTTCTGGCACACCCCTCCGATTGTAGTTTTAACCTTTTGAACCAATAGACGGTAGCTTCTTATTTGGGTTGTATTAATAATTGAGGTGGAAATCTGTTTAAAGGCACCATTATAAGGGTTAATGTACTTGAGGTTTAGTCCAAACCATAGGAATATAATTTCTCATTATTTTCAACTGCATTCCTTAGTTACTGTTTGCCCTCCTATATTAGGTTAATTGTTAGAAGCTATTTGATTTTAATTTCAGTTTTACGATCATTGAAAATCTAATAAGCATCTACTGTTCGAAGTTCTAAGCATAGAAACAATGCTTAATATGTGTATATAACATTTACATGGCTTCACACACATGGTGCCGTGTTCTTCAACTAAATACCATGTAAATTAGTCTTCAATCGAGATGGAGTTTGGAACTTGTACACTAAGGCTGTTGCCTTTGTGAAGCTGGAGGATCTTCATCAATTGAGTGAATTTTAAACTCAGAGGTATTGGAGTTGGATAAATGCTTGACTAATCTCAGAGGAAGACTTGAAGTGAACGATCGTCTTTTTGGTGGCATTCTTGTGAATGTGTCATGGTGTCTTTATGGTATTGTTCCGCAACGCCAACAGCATGGCTAATGCCTAGGCGAATGCCGAGTTTTGATCTTGCTGCGTGTGTTTGCGTGGTGGTGATTTTTCTCTAGTTGACATTTAGAACTGTTTTATGTGGCTTGTTTTATATGGTTTACTGGTGTTTTCTGCTTTTGTTTTGGTGTATCGTTTTGGTTGGGGTTTTCTTTTATGTTGTTTTGTCTTTGTAATCCCACTGTTTTCAGTAGTTGTTTTATTTCTAATATAATCATTTTGATGGCCGAGAAAAAAAAATAAGTAAAAATTTTATGTGAGGCTTTACGAACCGCTTAATCTAAGAGGACTAGGAATGAAGAAGCTTAATAGGCGGTGACAAAATATGTATTCTTGTTCTTCCAATCTTACATAGCATCATTTACAACTTGTATATTCCAATTTATTTCGTATCAAAACACTTATATTTAATCAGTTGCACCACTAACTATTTAAAAGTCTTTTTTTTTAATTTATATTTTTATCAATTAATGATAATCAACGATAACGTAACTCAATCATATAAGATATGTGATATAAAAACCCACATAAACACTATCTTTTGATCGGATATGATCGACCGAGCTTTGACCTATCAATCTCGGTCAACTTCTAATTTTAATATTTTTATTTTCTTAAATATATATATTTGAATTATTTATATCTTCTATAATTATATATTATTTTATTTTATGTAATTTATCTATTATAAAAGAATAAAATTTTAACAATTAAAAAACGAATTTTTATATAATTTATAAGCTTTTATTTTGAAAATTTGGATATTTTCTAATATATATTTTAAATGTTTTGATACAAAATTTTAAATTTTATAGAATTCATCTATACTATATAAGCAAAACTTCATATCCTTTTATTTTTCATGGTGTTACTAAATTAACATTAGAATTTTTTTAATATATCACTAACTATGTATGATAATCATAAAATTAATAACATTTAATCATTAATTATTGGATATTTAACTTTTCTCGATTTTATTATGACAGTAAACAAACAATAATATTAATTAAACAAATTATTCGATTGAACTTTGTATTTATATTTAATTACACTTACTATTTTAAATTAACAATCAAAATTAAAATTTAGTAGTATAGATAAATGTGTTGACTTCCATAGTCACTTAAGTCTCGATTGAGTATTCATTTTTTATGGTCATGATCCTGCTTTAGTATAGTTTCACATTTGCAATAATAAATACCAGTTATGTCTTAATTTTCTAATGAAACGAAGATAAGAGATAGCAATAAAATGCATCCTTTTGATATTTCAATATCTTAAGACATTTTCTTTTAAAGTTTGAAGATACTAGTTTGGATAAGAAGGTTTACAAGGTTTTACAGGTTGATTATTTAGGCAAATTGGGTCTTTCTTCTTCAAAACATAACATTTTAGCCTTAATGAAATTCCTAACCATGTATTTCAAAGTAGAACAATTGTTCATTGAGTTATGATCATTTTCGTAATGATAGCTACAGCGCTCATTAATATTATACTAGTTTAGATAAGAAGATTTACAAGGTTTTGATAAAATGATGAGGTGGAAAAAGCGAAAGTAAAAACTTGATGTACATCATAGGAATTGAGATGAATTAATTCTTTGTCCGCTTATTAGGCCATTCTTACCATTTTCACTATGTATGTATTGTTCATCTGCTCCTCTTTTCCTTTGTTAAGCACATCCTGTACAAATTAAACTTTCAAAAAGAAAATGGCCGACTCATGTATTATGAATACCATTTTTTATTATGTAGACTTCACCTCAATAAAATTTGTTGCATATGGAACAAATACAGTTCAATCAATGTGTTCTATTAAGTACTTTAGTCATGAATAATGACTTACACTAATTAGGATAAGATAGGCTTTCGATTTTTCTTTCCTTGAAACATAGGTTGGACGAGGATTTATAAATATAGATATGATTTATACACTTAATAATCCTAAATGGAATCATAGTGTTTCAATCTTAAATTAGTTAATATGAAATTATCACTTAAATTCAGGTGTATTATACATAGCAACAATGAGCATGCTTTTTATATTTACTGGAATTTAAAGGATTGATATTTGATATTGAAAAGTATTTAGCACATTACTATAGAATTAACAACGATGTTGATAAAATAAAACAATATTATTTTGTTTATTTATTTTGCTCATAAGCAAATAAAGTCTAGCTCACCATGTTGTAATCCCATAAAGCCGAGCGTCAAATAAATTATGTTAAATAAATATTAGGATAAATTACACTATTAGTCAATTTTTAGTGTGTTTATGTTTGGTCATCAAACTACAAAAATTTTTAATTTCATCACTAACGTTTTTAATTAGTTCTGTTTTAGTCATTCTTTGTTAAATCGTTAATGAAAATAATGATGTGACATTTTTAATGAATATAATAACACAATTAGTTCACATCCCTAACATATGATAAACAAAACACAAGGGTGGGGCATATAAAGAGAGAATATCACAACATTTAAACATCCCTGTACGGGCTGCGGCATATAAACCTGGACGAAGTCGATGGGTCATCATGAGTCTCATGGCCTAGGGTAACGAGTAAGTGACCTCAATTGCACTCGGGAGGAAACGATCCTCTACACAGCTTCAATAAGGTTATATATGTTACACAGTGAGCTTATTGCTCATTTTGTCTGCTTATTTGAATTTCAGGTAACTTTCAAACTTAGGCGGGTCGACGTAGCAAGAATTCAATCACTTTCAGATTGATTATTTTACTAGTTTATCTAGACTTATTAGTACTAACTTTTCGGATTGTTGTTCTAAAGATTGGATTTACATGGTTTGCTTTTATTTAATTAAATGACTTTAAATTGTTTGAACTTTAAGTAATACAAGTCGGACTTTTTAAAAATGGTTATTGTAACTCTCTAAAATTGGTCATAATGTTTAGGTTGGGTTTAGGGTGTTATCATTTTCGTCTTTTGACCAATATTAAGCTACAATAAGAGGACTAGCGTTATAATATCCAAAAATTTTCATGTGCAAATTCTCCAACACGCAATGTGCTGTGCAGGAAAAATTATACTAATTTTGTCCATAGCAAACTAAAAGTTCCTTCTGACATAATCAGAATCCCATAACGACAGTGCAAGCCAAGGCTAATGCAGAGATGCATTATAAAAGAAATATCAAGACGAGTTCAAGGTCAAACCTTTCTCGGCCTTTTGGCTAAGATCAAGTGTAGTATCTGTTCTTATCAGTTTAATATCTGATACGTGGATCATTGATCCACATGATATTAAATCAATATTTTTAGGGGGAGAGCTCATTGACAGTAGCTTGCTATTGGGGTTCTCGAGTGTCGTCTTTGTTTTGCACTACTGCATTGTTCTGGCACACCCCTCCGATTGTAGTTTTAACCTTTTGAACCAATAGACGGTAGCTTCTTATTCGGATTGTATTAATAATTGAGGTGTAAATCTTTTTAAAGACACTAATATTTCAAGGGTTAATGTGCTTGAGGTTTAGTCCAAACCATAGAGCTATAATTTCTCATTATTTTCATCAGCATCCTTAGTTACTGTTTGCCCTCCTAAGTTAATTGTTAGATGCTATTTGATTTTAATTTTTCACTTACTATCTAATATCCTCAAAACCCCCTTAGTAAAAAATAATATGAGATAGATTCTTAGGTTGTGTTTGTTGAGAAGTTAATGTAGTTAGTAGTTAGCAAAATTAGGCAGTTACAAGATTAGTTAGTTAGTTAAACAAATAGTCTATAAATGTAAACATACTCTGTGTATTAAACAAGTAAGTGAGAATTTTTTTCAACATGGTATCAGATGCTATGATAGTCGTTTTTTCTGGCAGTTTTTGGTTTGTTCTCTAGGGCACTTTTCATTTGTGTCTTCGACGTTTTTTGGATTGCTGGTTATCTTTGTTTTCTTTTTGGGTTCTTTCAGTAACAAAGAAGATGAGTCTCTCTGATTCTGTTCTTGATTTCAATCACCCGTGTTATCTTCATCCATCAGATACTCCGGGTACATTGCTCGTCGCTCATCAGTTGACAGGTGTTGAGAATTACACTGTTTGGAGTCGGACGATGAGAATTGCGTTATTGGCAAAAAACAAGTTGGGATTTGTGGATGGCACCTGTTCTAAAACCATGGTACCGGAGGATATGGGTCATCAGTGGGAGCACTGCAATGCGATTGTCCTTTCTTGGATTCTAAATACTGTTAGTAAAGAACTCTCGACGGGGATTGTTTTTGCGTCCAGTGCGGCAGCAGTTTGGAACGATCTTAGTGAACATTTCACAAAATTGACGGTTCAAGAATTTATTTCTTGCATCGTGAAATTACTACCTATTCTCAAGGTACGGTCTCAATCTCTGCCTATTTTACCAGATTGAAGTTACTTTGGGACGAATATGATGCCCTTGTACCACCGGTTTCTTGTGATTGTGGTCAGCCTCGACAGAATGATGTTCATGTTAGACAGCAGCGTTTATTCCAGTTTCTTATGGGATTGAATGAGTCATATAGTGCTGTGCGTAGTCAGTTTTTATTGATGAGTCCTTTACCGTCTGTTAATCATGCGTACTCGATGATTATGCAAGAAGAGTCGCAGAGAAAGCATAGTTCTAGTAATGTTAGGGATGACTTGGTTCCTTTTTCTTCAGTTCAGATGGTACAGAAAAAACGATTTAATGGTATTTGTGACCACTGCAAAGTTAAGGGACATAAAAGAGAGACTTGTTATAAACTCATCGGTTATCCTGCAGATTTTAAGTTTACAAAGAGGAAAATGAATGTTTCTTCTTCTTCGGCAGTGAATAATGTTTCTACCCCTGACTCTGCTTGTAGTAGTGAAGTACTGGACTCTAGTGGGTCATGTCCGACAGCACCTATGTTTACACAAGATCAATATAACCAGATCATGCGTTTGTTGAATAAAGACCCTGTTGTCGTTGAAGCTGCTACCAGTATAGCAGGTATGGTGGATCTTGGTAACAAATGGATCATTGACACTGGGGCCACTGACCATATACTGTCGGATCTTCATTTCTTGGAATCTCCTGTTACATGTCCATTAGGGTCACCAAGTGTTAGGCTTCCAAATGGGTCTTCAGTCTCCGTTACTCATACTGGCACTTGCACAATTTTACCTAACCTTTCATTGACAAAAGTTCTTTATGTTCCGAATTTTCGTTACAATTTACTTTCTGTTTCCAAACTTACCACCGATCTTCATTGTATGGTTTCTTTTTATCCTCATTTTTGCCTTATACAGGATCTCTCCAGTGGAAGGATGAGGGGGATTGGTAAAGCACGAGGTAGTCTTTATATCCTGGATCCGTCTCAACAGACTATGGTTTTACCTCCTTCTTTTGTTACAATGGCTTCTACAGATTCATCCATGGCTTCTACAGATTCATCCATTCTTTGGCACCATAGACTTGGTCATGCGTCGGTTTCGAGACTGAACAAGGTTCCTATTTTTTCTTGTACAAAATCTACTGTTGACAGTATTCATAAGTGTCCTGTTTGTCCACTAGCTAAACAAACCAGACTTCCATTTCCTATTCATAAGTCTCGTGCTAATACTGCTTTTTCTCTTATGCACATTGATTTGTGGGGACCTTATCGAGTTTCTACTCATAGTGGTCATAGGTTTTTTTTAACGATTGTTGATGATTACACACGAATGACTTGGGTTTATTTGTTGCGCTCTAAGAGTGATGCTCTTATATGTCTCAAACAATTTTTTGTGTTGGTTAAAAATCAATTTTCTACTGTAATCAAAACTGTTCGTAGTGATAATGGGTATGAATTCTTTAAAAATAAATGTACTGAATTTTTTAATATGTCTGGAATTGTTCATCAAAGTTCCTGTGTTTATACTCCTCAACAAAATGGAGTTGCTGAACGAAAGCACAAACATTTACTAGAAGTCGCCCGATCCTTAAAATTTCAGTCTCACGTGCCTAGCAAATTTTGGGGTGAGTGCGTTTTAACTGCCTGTTTTTTGATTAATCGTCTTCCTACGCCTATTTTAAGCTAGAAATGTCCTTTTGAGCTATTGTATCATAAGTCACCTGATTTTTCTCGATTAAAGGTCTTTGGTTGTCTAGCTTATGCTACTAATCCTAGCTACCATGATAAATTTTCTCATAAGGCTATTCCATCTGTATTCATGGGTTACTCTCTTGTACAAAAAGGATACTTGTTGTTTAGTCTTGAAACCAAAACCTTTTTTGTTAACCGAGATGTTGTTTTTCATGAAACCATATTTCCTTTTAAGATTCCCACCAAACCGGTTTTGCCTTTTCCTGATGTTGATCCTTCTATTTTTCTACAACTTGAACCTTCCTCTTCCTTGTTTATTCCATCTTCTTCATCCTCTTCATCTTGTGTACCCGAGCCATCTTTTAACCCTTCTATGCCTACTGCTGTTCCTTTACGACGTACTACGAGGTCTGTTAAGCAGCCTCCTTGGATGAAGGACTACGTCTGCTCTAACCAATCGTCCACTTCTTGTGCCACAAGTTTGTTTCCTATAGTTGCTGTTTATTCTTCTTCTCATTTGCCTATTCATACTCAATTGTTTGCTGCTCATGTTTCTTCTTTACTTGAACCCTGTACTTATGATGAGGCCCTTTTGGATCCTCGGTGGGTTGATGCCATGCAAAAAGAGATTCAAGCTTTGGAGGCTAATGGTATATGGGAGATTGTTCCTTTACCGCCTGGCGTTGTTCCCATTGGCTGCAAGTGGGTTTACAAAATTAAATATGCTTCTGATGGTTCGGTGGAATGCTTTAAAGCACGGCTTGTTGCTAAGGGATATAATCAAAAGGCTGGTATTGACTTTCATGACACTTTTTCTCCGGTCGTTAAACATGTCACGGTTCAGACGGTGATAAGCATGGCAGCCATTCATAACTGGCCTCTTTTTCAGATGGACGTATACAATGCGTTCCTTCAAGGAGACCTATTCGAAGAAGTTTATATGGAAATTCCAGTTGGTTTTCGCAGCCAGGGGGAGTCTCATGTATGTCATCTGCGTAAATCGTTGTATGGTCTGAAGCAAGCGTCCAGGCAGTGGAACTCGAAGCTTACAGAGGCTTTAATACGAGGAGGATATGTACAAAGTAAATACGACTATTCCTTGTTCACAAAGAGGGATGGAGGTAACATGGTTGTTCTACTCATATATGTGGATGATTTATTAATTACAGGCAGCAGTGCTAGCATGATAGATGAATTGAAGCAGTTTCTGCATTTGAATTTTAAGATGAAAGACTTGGGTGTATTGAAGTTTTTTCTTGGAATTGAAATAATGAGATCAAATAAAGGGATTATATTGAATCAAAGGAAATATGCTTTGGAGTTGATAGCTGATTTGGGATTAGGAGAAGCAAAGTCAGTATGTACACCGCTGGAACAGAATTTGAAACTCACATCAATTGAGTATGATGAGTCGGTACAAACAAAGGTGGATGGAGATGATTTAGTCACGGATGTTACAATGTATCAAAGGTTATTGGGAAGATTGATATATTTGACAAATACACGACCAGACATAACGTTTGCGGTTCAACATTTGAGTCAGTTCATGCACAGACCAAAAAAATCGCATTTAGAAGCTGCTTTTCGGGTGGTACGATACATAAGGAAAAATCCTGGTCAAGGTATTCTATTACCTGCAGCAAGCAAGACACAGTTGATTGCTTTTTGTGACTCTGATTGGGCTTCATGCCCCATGTCTAGGAGATCGGTGACTGGTTTCTGTATAAAAATTGGAGAATCCCTTGTTTCGTGGAAGTCAAAGAAACAGACCACAGTTTCCCGATCATCGGCAGAAGCGGAGTATAGAAGTATGGCAGTGGTTGTAGCAGAGGTTGTATGGTTGAACGGTTTATTGAAAGAAGTTAGTCCCAATCAATTTGATAAATCATTGGTTCTTTCAGACAGTAAAGCAGCGTTGCAAATTGCTGCTAATCCCGTTTTTCATGAGCGGACAAAGCATATAGAGATTGACTGCCATTTTGTAAGAGATAAAATCAAGGATGGAACGATTCAGATGCAGCACATTAGAACAACCGAGCAACTTGCTGATTTGATGACAAAGGCCTTGAGCATCAAACAACATGAGTTTTTAGTATCCAAGTTAGGGGTTAAAGATATATATCAACCCTCAACTTGAGGGGGAGTGTTGAGAAGTTAATGTAGTTAGTAGTTAGCAAAATTAGGCAGTTACAAGATTAGTTAGTTAGTTAAACAAATAGTCTATAAATGTAAACATACTCTGTGTATTAAACAAGTAAGTGAGAATTTTTTTCAACAGTGTTTAACAATGATTAAAAAAAGTACCTTTAAAAGAAAAATTTTGCTAAACAAATAACTTTTAGTTGAAATGAGTGACTTTTCAAAAGCATTTTTGGGGCCAGTTCTTCATTGCTTTTGAAAAGTGCTGTGGAAAAGTGCTTTTGAGATGTGCTTTTGAAAAGTTTAGTTTAAAATTTGAGTATTTAGCATTACTGTCAAAAAGTGTTTTTGAGAAATAAAATATCCATTTTAGACATGTTATTATCAAGTAACAAATATGCATTTAAATAATATTTAAATTAGTTAATATTATTATATTTTAGTAATAATATAAAAAATTATTATAACTTGTTGTTAATATTTTAATATAAAAAATATAAATTGTAAATATTTTTAAGCAATAAATATTGATTATTTATAAAATTTAATTAGAATATATAAACTATATTTTAAATATTTAAATATAACCATTAAATATTTGTAATTAGTATTTTAAAAAATATTTTTTTATTTTTAATTAATGATTTTAACAAAATTGTAATTAAGCACCAAGAAAAAAAAGAAAAATACTATGTTATTGGAGGGGTGAAAGGGTAATTAAGCACCAAAAATGCTTTTGAAAAGCACTTCTAAAAAGCTAAAAATTTCAGCTAAAAGTAGCTTGTTCTTCACAGCTTTTCTTGAGCTAAAAGCACATCTGGAAGCATTATTACTTTTTTATACCTCCATTTTACTTCTACCATTTGTCATTCACTTTAAATTGCAAATGCTAATGTAAATTGTTTAATCCAAATACATGTAATATTTTACTTTGTTAGGTTTATATTTTCTATGTTATGTTAATATTTAATATGGGTTATATATTCAAAATAAATTTTAAAATAAAATCATTAACTAAAAAAAGTATTTCTTAAAATAATACAAATGTGTTAATATCTAATTACAAATATTTAATGGTTATATTTAAATATTTAAAATATAGTTTATATATTCTAATTAAATTTTATAAATAATTAATATTAATTGCTTAAAAATATTTAAAATTTATATTTCATATATTAAAATATTAACAACAATTTATAATAAATTATTTTTTATATTCTTGCTAAAATATCATAATATTAACTAATTTGAATATTATTTAAATGCATATTTGTTACTTTATAATACCATGTCTAAAATAGACATTTTATTTCTCAAAAGCATTTTTTGACAGTAATACTAAATTCTTAAATCTTAAACGAAACTTTTCAAAAGTACGTCTCAAAAACATTTTTCCACAACACTTTTTAAAAGCACTTTTCAAAAGTAATGCTAAACTAGTTACCGAAATATGATATAAAGAAAGTAAAGGATAAGGGATGTTAGAGAAAAATGAAATAAAAAAGTATGTTGTGAAATACTAATTTGAGCTAGGGATTAAATCGTAAATATATGAAAAGTTCTGTAGTCCAAGTGTAAGTACTTAAAATGTGAGGGGTTAAAGTATACATATGGAAAAGTTGAAGGGTCAATAGTGTAAATATCTAAAAGATGAAAGAGTTTAGAAAATAAGGACTAAATTGGATAAATGAAAAATTATGAGGGATTAAATCATAATTTACCAAATTAATTATGATTCAAGGATGAAACTTTAAGGATTATAAAGGGCTAAATGGTCAATTAGCATGAGAAAGAACTCGAGAGTGCAATGATAACATGGGAGATATTTTAATGATATTTTAAATTAATTAACTAGATAAATGTTATAATATTAATATTTTAATTAGATTTTTGTTAATATTTTATTATGAAAATGATTGGTATAAAAAGAGAGGAAAGATAAAGAGAATTCATCATCTTTTTACATTTCAATTTGAGGGATAGGTAGAGAAGAGAAAGTTTTATTTTTCTTACAATTTAGTCCTTTTCCATGAAAATCCACCTTTTCATCTTGAAAATTTCTTTAGACACCAAAGAGAAAAGATAAAGTAGAGATTCTAGAGAATATGTTCATCAATTTAGAAGCAAAAAAATTGTAGATGAAAGTGAATAAAATGAGAAGAAAAGGGAAGGAAAGTGGTGAAGATGAGGAAGGAAGGGAAATGAAGAAGAGAGGAAGAAATTCTTGACAAAGGGGGTAAGTTTCATACTAACCCTTTCCTGTATTTTAATAGATTGAGTTGTCCTAGAAAAAAGATTGAGTTAAATATGTTGTAAATGAGATGTGTGAAACATGTATTTTAATCTAAATATTAGAAATAAAAAGTATTTGATAAAGTATAGAGATTTGAAATGCTAAATTGGTAAGTAAGAGAAAATATGATTTGTGTTGTGAAAAGTACTAAGATTAAGAAATGAATATTTAATCTAGACATAAACATAAGTGATTAAGTTGAATAGTAATCAAAATATGGTGATTATGTATGATTGAATTAAAGATAGTGCAAAGAATAGACCTGTTCATGGGTCGGGCTACCCGCCAAAGCCCGAAAGTCTGTCCGAAATTTGGGATGGTTTGGGTAAAAATGTTATGCTCGAAAAATGAGTTTGGTCAAAAAAATTAGGGTTGTTTAAAATATTCAAGCCTCGAGCCCGACCCAGTCTGACCCGTTTTTAAGTTTATAATACTTTATATTATGTTATTTTTATATATTATGTAATTTAAAACACATTGAAAAAAAATCAACTTATACTAAATACATAATACTACTCTTATGTAAAGATTAAAATAATTTTAAGATAACTATATAAAAAATTTCAATAAATAAAAATTGTATAAAATTATTAAATATTAAAATAATATAATATATTTTTTTAAAAAATAAAAATAATATGGGTGGGCCTAAAATGTGTTTGAGTTAGTCTTTTGCAAATATAGGTGAGTTTGGACAAAATTTTAACCCCATGTTTAAGGTTGAGCCGATCTTGGACAAGCATAAATTATACTAATATCATGCTTAGGTCCGACCTAACCCATGAGCACCTCTAGTAAAGAACCATGGGAAAGAAAATATTTCCTTTAAAACAGCTTGGACACCAGCAATGGCTCAACTTTGAAAATTCACCAAAAAATCATGGAAATTTAGTTAGAGGTTCAATTAAAGATAGAATTAAAGCTTATTGAGTCTAATTTTGTATAGAATAAACAGTGTAAGCAATGGAATTGTAGATTTTGAGATATATTAGTTTTTGTGGGACAAGGTTAGAATGGATTCAGATTCCCCTGTTCTGACTTTGAAAAATCATCAAAAACTTAACAAAACTTATTAGGGAATTAAATTTGTATGTTTAAATTTTTAACAAGCCTAGTTTCAAGAGAATCAAACACAAACATTATCTGAACCCCGTAGATAATTGATTCTTAGTAAAAAAAGGTCAAAACTGTCAAACAACAAAACAGGGGCAAATTTGAAGAATTTATTATACTGATTGGCTAAAGTATAAATTCAAAAATTTTTATGGTAAAAAGATATTTGAGCCCAGTTTCAAAAATATCAAGCAGATCTTAATTTTGAATTCTGTAGCTCAAAATATAAATAATGTATTGATTATGACACAAGTGGACAACTTTGTTATTAACACATAAGTAAATAGTGGAATTATAGTTAATGTTACGTATAAGCATATTATACTAAAAGCTAAACATTCTAATATATACATAAAGGATGTGGAATGGAAAGGAGGATGAGGCAAAAATAATAGGAGAGTTATAATGTTAAGAAATTATTGTAAATGATAGATTTGCTAACACGTAGAAGAACATCAAATTTATTGTTGAAGTATTAAGTGAGTGAATGTATTAAAATGAATTAAGGAAGTCTTAATTGATGAATTAACCGATAAATGTTGGCAATAGTGATGGTATGTGGAAAAGGTAAACTATTTTTGCTGATACAAGTCCTCTAAATGACTTATTTGTAAAACTTTGATAATTGTGTTAACTCTATGAATTCTGGTACAAAGGGCATGCACATAGAGTCCATCGATTAAGAAAATATCATATATATATATATATATATATATTTTTAAGAAATAAGTTGTTGGATAATGATCTTGGATGACAAACCGCATATTTTGAACATATTGGGCTAATTTGAAATGACTGAGAGAAGGTAGGGAATAAAGGTGTACACTGTTTCATAATGAATTTCTCTTATTTTCGAACATCGAATCAAGATTTAGTATCGATAACAGGGGTAAAATACTGATACCTTAAGGAAAGTAACGAATTTCAGTCAAAGTATCGATGCTATTGTAAAGATATCGATAATTCAGTATAAGTATTGATACATGTTCAATTTTGTTTAAATTTTTTAAACTATGTATGTATTGGTCATCTGCTCCTCTTTTCCTTGGTTGAGCACATCCCTGTACAAATTAAACTTTCAAGAAGAAAATGGCCAACTCATGTATTATGAATACCCTTTTTTTATTATGTAGACTTCACTTCAATAAAAGTTGTGGCGTATGGAACAAATAAAGTTCAATCAATGTGTTCTATTATGTACTTTAGTCATGAAACATGACTTACACTAATTAGGATAACATACGCTTTCGATTTTTTGAAATAGAGGTTGGACGATAGGTTTATAAATATAGATATTGTTTATACACTTAATAATCCTAAATGAAATCATAATGTTTCAATCTTAAATTACTAAATAAGAAAAATTCACTTACATTCAGGTGTATTATACATAGCAACAATGGGCATGCTTTTTATATTTCTTAATATTTTAAAAGATCGATATTTGATATTGAAAAGTATTTAACACACATTACTATAAAATTAAGAATAATGTTAACAAAATAAAGCAATATTATTATTGACAGAAATTGAGATTGGGAAATGTTAATTACTTCTCAGAAACATTGAAAGGTAAAAATGTTCTAGATCTTTATTCCTCCATTGCAACTTAAATCTCACATTGCTTGCATATGGTAAACAAAACATAAGAGGTGGTGTATAAGGAGAGAGGATAGGGCAACATTAAAACATACTTACCTGGACAGTGTCAATGAGTGATCATGAAGACTCATGGCCTAGAGTAGTGACCACCATTGCACTTGGGAGGGGTGCTGCTTTAAGGTCTCCCCAGGAGGGAGAGCTTATGTCATAATTTGTGGCAGTATGGCTTGCGTGCGCGCATCCTCTACCAATTTAAAGCTGTAAAAAGTAATTTGTAACAAAATATTGGACATAATTCTTTATTACGTAAGGATTAAATACCTTTAAAAGCTCGCGGGATTTAAAAAAGTGTAAGAGAGAGACAACCTTGTGAGTTGTGACCATTCCATGCTAGTTGATACCAGCAGGAAGGGTCAGTTGATACCAGTATGGATCTGTGTTCACGCAACCCCTACCAATTTAAAGTGCAATTAAATGTTAATTTGATAAGCATGCAATGTGTACAAGTTTGTGATGTAAATTGATGAATATGAACAGAGATTATGTGCGTTAAATCAGTAATTAAGTGTGGGTAATTGTGGATATTTTGGCCTTGTGATATCTTAAAGCTATTGGATATAGTTGGCATGCCATAAGATTGTGAGTACTCATATTTGTGTTTTGTGATTTGGGCATTGAGGCCTTGGGACAGTTTGGAGAGATAAGGGAATGTGAGCCAAGCTCCATTCACTTGGACATGTTTGGTGTGTTGGAGACTGTTAGCTTTATGCTTCACTTTTTGGGATATGTTCGACTCTATGAGTCAATTGGTGTGTTGGAGATCCGTGTATCTTATGTGTAGTGATAGAGCCCACTTTTAGGTTTCATAGCCTCAAGTGCGAAATTATCGTTTAAATGTGATGTTATATATTGTGATAATACAGTGCAATATGGATGCATAAACATGTGAATAATATGCTAAATGGGTTGATTTAAGTTTCATGAAAATGTTAGTATGTTCTCATGGTAATTGTATATGTAATTGTGGTTTGGGTCATTTTCATTTAACTTGCGAATGCATGTGAATATATGAGCTAGACTTATGAGTTATTAAAGTATGTATACATTATTTAGTCTTGACGAATTATTGTTAAATGAATTATATATATAAGCGAGTTGAGTGTAATTGCATGTAAGAGTATATGTTAGTTTTATAATTTAATGAAACGTGAATATGCTATTTTGACTTGGTTAGAATATGATTGTAAATGTGTTGAAGTATGCTATTGTTTAACCTCTGATATTGTGTATACTTTGTGGTTACTCCGACATTCACTGAGCTTGTTTAAGCTCACCCACTCTCTCTAACCATTGTAGATATTTAGCATTTGAGGTGTGAGCGGTGTGGGAATACCAAAGAAGTGATCCCAATTAGGCTTTAGTATTTGCGTAGGTGGTATTAATATTATTTTTTGAAATGTAAGGATAAGGCAATGTGGTTAGACTTTGATTGATTATTATTGTGGTCCTCATGATATTTTATGGGTTTAGTTTTCTAGGCCAAGTTTAAGGGTTTCTAAAGATTTAATGAATTTTTGTGAAAATTGCCATAACATGTCGAAAAATTTTGATACCATGAATTTGATAGTTTTGTGTAGTTTAAAGGTTGAGAATCTATCATAGGTGAATAATTAGATGAATGGAATTCGTTTTAGGCAAAAATAGTAAGTATAGACCGAGATATTTGAATTTTAAGTTTGTTATGTTGAATGTTTCAGTTACAAGAAAATTTAACATAGGCATGTGTTTTGATTGTTTGAAGTGAGTATTTGGCTAATTGTTGATTGTGTCATTGTGTGATTTACCTTGTTGGAGCTTTAAAATCATTAGGTCCTTCAATGAGTAAATATAAAGGTAAGGAAAGGCTAGTTTAAACTTTCAGTGATTAGGCGAAAATGCGAACGGTGAGTGTTTGGAATCGCTACTTGTAAACACGATTCATAGTGTTAATTGGGATCTTAGGAATAGCCTAAACCCCTATCCTAAGTTTCGAGTGTAAGCTTACTATTTTCCTTGCTTTATTTTGGCAACTTATGTGAATAATTGTAGATTGATTATTAGACATGATATTGTGATATGAGACATGTGTGATGACTATTGTGAATTGTGTTGTGTTGTGGGCATGATATACATACCAAATGAAAATGATAACGATATGCTAATAGTGCAAATGTGTAGCAAAAGCAAGCGAAATTCTGATAAGTATATATGTGTTGAATTGTAGAATGTGATATTATTATGACAGGTAGTATGTGAGAATACTTGTATGTGATATACGATGTACTGATTTTAATGCACACAATGTGGTCGGATATGTGATGGCTCAATGAGCATCATTGTGGCACTTAAAGTGCAATTAAATGTTATTTCGATAAGCATGCAATGTGTACAAGTTTGTGATGTAAATTGATGAATATGAACAGAGATGATGTGCATTAAATCAGTAATTAAGTGTGGGTAATTGTGGATATTTTGGCCTTGTGATATCTTAAAGCTGTTGGATATAGTTGGCATGCCATAAGATTGTGAGTACTCATATTTGTGTTTTGTGATTTGGGCATTGAAGCCTTGGGACAGTTTGGGGAGATAAGGGAATGTGAGCCAAGCTCCATTCACTAGGACATGTTTGGTGTGTTGGAGACTGTTAGCTTTATGCTTCACTTTTTGGGATATGTTCAACTCTATGAGTCAATTGGTGTGTTGGAGATCCGTGTATCCGATGTGTGGTGGTAGAACCCACTTTTATGTTTCATAGCCTCAAGTGCCAAATTATAATTTAAATGTGATGTTATATATTGTGATAATACGGTGCAAGATGAATGTATAAACATGTGAATAATATGCTAAATGGGTTGATTTAAGTTTCATGAAAATGTTAGTATGTTCTCATGCTAATTGTATATGTAATTGTGGTTTGGGTCATTTTCATTTAACTTGCGAATGCATGTGAATATATGAGCTAGGCTTATGAGTTATTAAAGTATGTATACATTATTTAGTCTTGACGAATTATTGTTAAATGAGTTATATATATAAGCGAGTTGAGTGTAATTGCATGTAAGAGTATATGTTAGTTTTATGATTTAGTGAAACGTGAATATGCTATTTTGACTTGGTTAGAATATGATTGTGAATGTGTTGAAGTATGCTCTTGTTTAACCTCTGCTATTGTGTATACTTTGTGGTTACTTCAACATTCACTGAGCTTGTTTAAGCTCACCCACTCTCTCTAACCATTGTAGATATTTAGCATTTGAGGTGTGAACGGTGCGGGAATACCAAAGAAGTGATCCCAGTTAGGCTTTAGTATTTGCGTAGGTGGTATTAATATTATTTTTTGAAATGTAGGGATAAGGCAATGTGGTTAGACTTTGATTGATTATTATTGTGGTCCTCATGATATTTTATGGGTTTAGTTTTCTAGCACTTTTGATGGATGTCATAATTGTTTCATTGGTATTGTTTTGGTTTGAATATTTACTGTGTTGAAATGCCATTAAATGTATGTATGATCAATGGACGTTGAATAATGTAGTAGAACTATTGCATGATACTGCCATGATGTTTTGGATATTTTATAGCTTAATTATTCCTAGGAACTATAAGCTTGGACCTTGGTATGTTGATTCTTGCTCAGACATGTTTTTAATGTTTTGAACTGCTATTTTGGTTGTTTTGACATTAGTTTAAAGAGGTAAATGATGCATGTTGATTAGATATTTGTTGGGATGGATTAAATGCTTAGATGTGTTGTATTTTTGTGGTCTGGAGCAGAGGTATCGATATTCGGGTTATAAAAACGATACCTTTGTGATATTTTGATGTGCAGGAAGTCAATATTGTAATTTGATATCGATACCTTACCACGAGTATCGATACTCAGGGTAAAATAATCGATACTTTAATAGGGGTACCGATAATTTTCGAGACATCGATTTTTAAATGAGAAATAAAATGTTAATTTGGTATCGATTTTCTAATTGGTATCGATACACTATAAGAGAAATATCGATATCTTTGTTACAATATCGATACCTACGTACTTATTCAAGAATTTTTGCTAAGTGGCTCTAATGCATGTTTAATTGATATAATAAGTTTGTTTGTAGTATATTGGGCATGTTTTAATGTTGCTTTGATGTATGTTGGACTTAAAATTCACGCGAATGCCTTATAATAAGACTGATTTATTAATAATGTGATAAATTATTATGAGTTTGATGTGTGACGATGGTGTAACATCCTGTTACTCGGGCCCGGCGAATGGACCGGGTATAGGGTGTTACATTGAGCTTCTAGCTCACTCGTTTGTTTAATATGTTTCAGGTTAACTACAAACTTAGGATCGGAGAACGTGTGGGAGCTCGGATTGTTTTATCAGTTAATTAAAATATAGTGATTTTCGTAATTATCTATTTTGGGCTTTTGGGATTGTAATATGTTTTTTAGCTGTGTTCTGGTTTTTGTTTAATTTGTTGGTAATTGATATTTTCGAACGTGAAACAACAAAATCACACGAGTTAACAAAATGGATTTTGGTTTTTAAAACTAAAAATTTGATAATTTTACGTTGTAAATTAAGTAATATCTTAAGTGTTTTTTGTAAATAATTAAATGGTTTTTAACAAATGTTTACCTTAGTTTTGGAAATGATCTGTCAACATTAATATTTCTAAACACATGAGTTCGAATTTAATTTCTGGGTTGGAAATAGTGTTTCCGAACTTAAGTTCTTGAGAATTTTGCCAAAACTTCAAGTTTTCGAAACGCACAACTAAGTTTGATTAAATCGGAAGTTTTCAAACAAGATCAAGTTAAGGAAGGAAGGGAAATGAAGAAGAGAGGAAGAAATTCTTGACAAAGGGGGTAAGTTTTATACTAACCCTGCTTGTATTTCAATAGATTGAGTTAAATATGTTGTGAATGAGATTTATGAAACATGTATTTTGATTTAAATACTAGAAATAAAAAGTATTTGATAAAGTATAGAGATTTAAAATGCTAAATTGGTAAATAAGAGAAAATGTGATTTGTATTGTGAAAAGTACTGAGATTAAGAAATGAATATGTAATGTACACATAAACATAAGTGATTAAATTGAATAGTAATCAAATATGGTGATTATGTATGATTGAATTAAAGATAGTGCAAAGAATAGACCTGTTCATTGGTCGGGCTACCTGCCAAGGCCCGAAGGTCTGCCGAAAATTTGGGGTGGTTTGGGTAAAAGTATTAGGCTCAAAAAATGAGTTTAGGCAAAAAAAATTAGGGCTGTTTAAAATATGGGTCGGGCTTGAGCTTGAAAATAGGCTCGAGCTTGAAAATTCAAGCCTCGAGCCCGACCCAGCCTGACCCATTTTTAAGTTTATAATACTTTATATTATATTGTTTTTATATATTATATAATTTAAAACACATTAAAAAAGATAAACTTATACTAAATATATAATACTACTGTAATGTAAACATTAAAATAGTGTTAAGATGACTATATAAAAAAATTCAATAAATAAAAATGTATAAAATTATTAAATATTAAAATAATATAAAATAAATATTTTTAAAAAAATTAAAAATAATATGGGCGGACCTAAAATGAGCTTGGGTTAGCCTTTTGCAGATATATACGAGTTTGGGCAAAATTTTAAGCCCATGTTTTGGGTTGGGCCAATCTTAGACAAGCATAAATTATACTAATATCATGCTTAGGTCCGACCCAACCCACGAGCACCTCTAGTAAAGAACCATGGGAAGAAAATATTTCCATTAAAACAGCTTGGACACCAGTAGTGGCTCAACTTTGAAAATTCACCAAAAAATCATGGAAATTTAGTTAGAGGTTTAATTAAAGATAAATTTAAAGCTTATTGAGTCTAATTTTGTATAGAATAAAAGGTGTAAGCAATGGAATTGTAGATTTTGAGATATATTAGTTTTTGTCGGACAAGGTTAGAATGGATTCGGGTTTCCCTGTTCTGACTTTGAAAAATCATCAAAAATTTTACAAAACTTATTAGGGAATTAAATTTGTATGTTTAAATTTTTAACAAGCCTATTTTCAAGAAAATCAAACACAAACATTATCTGAACCCCGTAGATAATTGATTCTTAGTAAAGAAAGGTCGAAACTGTCAAACAACAAAACATGGGAAAATTTGAAGAATATTATCCTGATTGGCTAAAGTATAAATTTTGAAATTTTTATGGTAAAAATATATTTGAGCCCAGTTTCAAAAATATCAAGCAGATCTTAATTTCGAATTCTGTAGCTCAAAATATAAATAATGAATTGATTATGACACAAGTGGACAACTTTGTTATTAACACATAAGTAAATAGTGGAATTATAGTTAATGTTACGTATAAGCATATTATACTAAAAGCTAAACATTCTAATATATACATAAAGGATGTGGAATGGAAAGGAGGATGAGGCAAAATTAATATGAGAGTTATAATGTTAAGAAATTATTGTAAACTATAGATCTGCTAACACGTAGAAGAACATCAAATTTACTGTTGAAGTATCAAGTGAGTGAATGTTTTAAAATGAATTAAGGAAGTCTTAATTGATGAATTAACCGATAAATGTTGGCAATAGTGATGGTATGTGGAAAAGGTAAACTATTTTTGCTGATACAAGTCCTCTAAATGACTTATTTGTAAAACTTTGATAATTGTGTTAACTCTATGAATTTTGGTACAAAAGGTATCCACATAGAGTTCATCGATTAAGAAAATATCATATATATATTTAAGAAATGAGTTGTTGGATAATGATCTTGGATGACAAACCGCATATTTTGAACATATTGGGCTAATTTGAAATGACTGAGAGAGTTAGGGAATAAAGGTGTACATTGTTCCATAATGAATTTCTCTTATTTCCGAACATCAAATCAAGATTTGGTATCGATACCAGGGGTAAAATACTGATACCTTAAGGAAAGTAACGAACTTCAGTCAAAGTATCGATGCTATAGTAAAGATATCGATAATTCAGTATAAGTATTGATACATGTTGAATTTTGTTTAAAATTTTTAAACTATGTATGTATTGGTCATCCGCTCCTGTTTTCCTTGGTTGAGCACATCCCTGTACAAATTAAACTTTCAAGAAGAAAATGGCCAACTCATGTCTTATGAATACCATTTTTTTTATTATGTAGACTTCACTTCAATAAAATTTGTGGCGTATGGAACAAATAAAGTTCAATCAATGTGTTATATTATGTACTTTAGTCATGAATCATGACTTACACTAATTAGGATAACATACGTTTTCGGTTTTTTGAAATAGAGGTTGGACGATGGGTTTATAAATATAGATATTGTTTATACACTTAATAATCCTAAATGAAATCATAATGTTTCAATCTTAAATTAGTAAATAAGAAAAATTCACTTACATTCAGGTGTATTATACATAGCAACAATGAGCATGTTTTTTATATTTATTGGTATTTTAAAAGATCGATATTTGATATTGAAAAGTATTTAACACATTACTATAAAATTAAGAATAATGTTGACAAAATAAAACAATATTATTATTGACAGAAATTGAGATTGGGAAATGCTAATTACTGCTTTGAAGCATTGAAAGGTAAAAATGTTCTAGATCTTTATGGCCCCAATGCAACTTGAATCCCACATTGCTAGCATATCGTAAACAAAACATAAGAGGTGGTGTATAAGGAGAGAGGATAGGGCAACATTAAAACATACTTACCTGGACAGGGTCAATGAGTGATCATGAAGACTCATGGCCTAGAGTAGTGACCACCATTGCACTTGGGAGGGGTGCTGCTTTAAGGTCTCCCCAGGAGGGAGAGCCTATGTCATAATTTGTGGCAGTAGGGCTTGCGTGCGCGCAGCCTCTACCAATTTCAAGCTGTAAAAAGTAATTTGTAACAAAATATAGGACATAATTCTTTGTTACGTACGGATAAATAGCTTAAAAAGCTCGGGGGAGTGAAAAAAGTGTAAGAGAGAGACAACCTTGTGAGTTGTGACCATTCCATGCTAGTTGATACCAGCAGGAAAGGGTCAGTTGGTACCAGCATGGATCTGTGTTCACGCAACCCCTACCAATTTTAAGTTAATAAAATAATTGTATGTCAATCGTAGGATTTAATAATGAATATGACATAATTTTTATGAAGCAATCTCCGAGTATGTTTAAAAGCATATATTTCAAGAAGCTCTCGCAGAAATAAAAGTGCGGCAAAGTCCATCAGGCAATCTTGTGATCATTTCATGCTATTTGATTTACAAATTAAAATTATATAAACCGAACAAGATTGGATATGTCAACTAGTAGAACTAATGTTTTTAAAATACCGAATAAATTTAACATTGTACATTTATTTTTCTTCATAAGCAATAAGCATTAGAAAATAAAGTCTAGCTCACCATGTTGTAATCCCATAAAGCCAAGCCTCAAATAAATTATGTCAAATAAATATTAGAATAAATTACATTATTAGTCACTTAATTTTTAATATATTTCTATTTGATCATCAAACTACAAAAATTTTTAATTTTATCACTATCGTTTTTAATTGATTCTGTTTTAGTTACTCTTTGTTTAATCCTTAATGAAAATGATGAAAATGATGGTGTGAAATTTTTAAAGAATACAACCACACAATTAGTCCACATCCCTAGTATATGATAAACAAAACGTAAGGGTGGACCATATAAAGAGAGAGCATCTCACAATGTTTAAACATCCCTGTACGGGGTGCGGCATATAAACGGAGTCGATGGGTGATCATTGAGTCTCATGGTCTAGGGTAGACAGTAGTGACCTCAATTGCAGTCGGGAGGAAACGATCCTCTACACAGCTTCAGTAAGGTTATGACCAGAGATTCGTGCCTATTGAACAGATACTGTTCAAGTAAGGTTATGACAAGCGACTCTTGCTCCGTCCTATAAATTCCTCGGACAACTGTTATGTTCTTGCGATGTCGGTGTCCATTGTTTCCAAAGATGAAATGGCAGAGCAGCTTTAATGAGAGCGAGCTTATATTTTAATGGCTTTGATTGATGGTTCTTTTTGGACTACATAATTAATTGGGCAAGGCAAATATCAGTTGGTTTCGACACAATTATAAGTATTTAGCCCCAAAGGGAGCCTCCCAGAAATTCCAAAATGGTCACATATAAGACTAGAGGAGATAAAGGAAGGCATAAATTGTTTTTAGCTGAAAACAGAATAAATCTAATAATTCAATGTTGAAATATGTCGGTCAAAATAAAGAGATTTTATGTTGTTAACAACATCAGCTTCCAACTGATGAGCCACTCCATTTCCTATGAAGAGGCTACCTGTAACAGCGTTTTGGACTCAAAGGCAAGTTGATAGCTTCAGGTTTTGTGGAACGTCACCGGACGGACGAACTAGGCCTGCTCATTTCAACAGCTTTCCTTGAATTGCTGCCAATACCATATCCGGAAGAACTAAGTCTTCCATTATCTCTCCTATCATATCCATCAAAGCAGCTACAAATCTTCCTATTCAAAATTATGTCACCTGCAATTGGGCTTCGAAACTCTTTTTCTGAATAAAAAATTAATTAATTTAAAAATTAGTGTAAGACATTAATTCATAAGATGCTTTAATTACGGTAAATGTAAAATATAACATATTTTAATAAATTGTGGACGTCAACAATTCCCAAAGTAAAGATAGAAACCTTTGCAAAAGTATACAAACAGAAACTTCCATGTAATGTAAACCTTACAGTTTGCGAATTCTTCTTTAGTATTTAATGGCTTACCTACTAATATTGCATAGTTGGAAAGACTGATTGCTTCTTCATCTTTTGACCTATATCAAGCTGCAATAAGAGGACTAGTGTTATAATATCCAAAAATTTACATGTGCAAATTCACCAACATGCAATGTGCTGTGCAGGAAAAATTATACTAGTTTTGTCCATAGCAAACTAAAAGTTCCTTCTGACATAGTCGAAATCCCATATAGAGAGCGCAAGCCAAGGGTAAGGCAGAGACGCATTATAAAAGAAATATCAAGATGAGTTTAAGCTCATACCTTTCTCGGCCTTTTGGCTAAGATCAAGTGTAGTATCTGTTCTTATCAGTTTAATATCTGATACGTGGATCATTGATCCGCATGATATTAAATCAATATTTTTAGGGGGAGAGCTCATTAACAATAGCTTGCTATTGGGGTTCTCGAGTGTCGTCTTTGTTTTGCACTGCTGCATCGTTCTGGCACACCCCTCCGATTGTAGTTTTAACCTTTTGAACCAATAGACGGTAGCTTCTTGTTCGGATTGTATTAATAATTGAGGTGTAAATCTGTTTAAAGACACTATTTTAAGGGTTAATGTACTTGAGTTTTAGTCCAAACCTAATGGATGGTATCTAATTTAATTTCTGAAGTTCATTGAAGAATTGTTGTTTCAATTTGTAGTTGGCGCATAGAATTGCCGTTCAATCATTTAATTGGCTTTTCAGTTCTACGTTCTAATCATTTAAATTGAACCTAGAAGCTATTTGATTTTAAAATTTCACTGTTTTACGATAATAGAAACAATGCTTACTATTTGTATATAACATTTACATGGCTTCACACACATGGTGCCGTGTTCTTCAATTAAATACCACGTAATCGAGATGGAGTTTGGAACTTGTACACTAAGGCTGTTGTCTTTGTGAAGCTGATGGAGGATCTTCATCAATTGAGTGAACTTAGGGTTCTAAACTCGGAGGTAATGGAGTTGGATAAATGCTTGACTAATCTCAGAGGAAGACTTGAAGGCAACGAGTGTCTTTATGGTGGCATTCTTGTGAATGTGTCATGGTGTCTTTATGGTGTTGTTCCGCAACGCCAACAGCATGGCTAATGCCGAGTTTTGATCGTGCTCGTGTGGTGGTGATTTTTCTCTAGTTGACTTTTAGAGCTGTTTTATGTGGCTTGTTTTATATGGTTTACTGGTGTTTTCTGGTTTTATTTTGGTGTATCCTTTTGGTTGGGTTATTTTTTATGTTGTTTTATCTTTGTAATCCCACTGTTTTCAGTGGTTGTTTTATTTTTAATATAATCATTTTGATGGCCGAGCAAAAAAAGTAGTAAAAAAAAATTTAATGCCAGGCTTTAAATTTCAATTTCTTAAAACATTTTCTTTTACAATTTGAAGTACTAAACATGGCGTTCAACATCCACCTCAACTCATTTGCATCAGCAATGACCTCCATATTTGATATATTTTTAATTGATGATAAAGTATTATTATATTTATGTTTTAAATTTAATTTTTACTCAAATCATGTTTTAGCATTTTACTTTGTACTTATAATTATTTAGAAAAATTGAAACTTCAAAATAATTCAACCACTAAAAGTGGCTGACTTGAATAGAAGACAAGTAAAAAAAAATCATATGTATCGTATTTTTATAGTATTATTATTTAATATAGGTAAAAAGTTTTAATTGCACATTTATTCATTTAATTTTCTTGTGAAGTTAAACAAAAAAAAAACTACACTAGAAGCTAAACAAGGATACAACAAAATACACAAAATTAGGCTATTATATCCCACATGTACCGGACAATAACTCAGACAAATCTTGCACCTGCTATAAAATGGAGCTAAAAAGATCTGGTCAAGCCATCTTTGCGCTTGGGGCAATGACGCAGCTAGTGAGGTTTTAACCGAGGCGCGTCTATTGCTGGTTGAAAACTATTTCCAGACCCCCTCTTAGGCCTGGGTTCTGCCCTAGCCTTTGAGAATTTCTGGAAGGGTTCCCTTCGGGGTAAAACCCTACAATTTCTAGTTAATTACTTTGCTCTTCTTTTTCCCCTTAAAATTAAGATGGAACAATTTGTTTATGAAATTAAGGTGTTCAAAATATTTGAAGGATTTAGCATTTTAATATTTATTTTAGATTTTTGAATTTAAAAATACATACCGAAAATTCTTGAGCAAGTGTTCGACACAATAATGAGAGGTTGAAACTTGTTGATCCAAGCGTATTATACGTAGCAACTATTAGTACAATTTTATATCTACCGATAATTTTTTATTAAATTTAGGGTAATTTATTAACTAATTGATCCAACCATTCACAATTCAATTGTTGATCATTTCACAAAATTCGATCTACTCAATTAATGAAATATATAAGTTTAATTAACTGTACACCAGGTAATTACTATCTACTAGAGAAATAATAAAAAGAAAATGTACAACATAATAGAATAGAAAAAGTAGAAACTAAAATTAGTAAAAGAGCATTAATAAAAATTGAGAATTGAAACATAAGAACAAAAAGAATAATAAGTATTACAGGGGTAACAAACCTCTTTCACCAATGATAAGAATGTTGTGAGCTTGATTTAATCAAAAAACTTGATGAGGTATTAAACGCAACTATAGAGATTATAATAAACTAGTTGAATAAGGTTACAGGAATGAAGTGTAAGAATACACACTTTGAGTTTGGATAGTATGCGTAATCACTAAATTTTGTCTGTGTCAAGGTTCGTGTATAATTTCCAAATTACGGGCCGGGCTGGTCTCATATGGGCCCAATGATTGGGCCCATTATGATTGGGTTTTGTTCTTTAGGCTTTAGCCCATTAATTTTTTGGTTTTTATATTTTAATAATAATAATCAGAAAAAATATAAAATTTAAAATTTACATTTTGACCACCTAACTTTTTAAAATTATATTTTGACATCTCAACTTTCTTAAAATTATATTTTGACCCTAAATTTTCTTAAAATTACATTTTGACCTCAAAAGTTTTGTGTCCTCTACAGTTTGGTCCTTCTAGGTATGTCAGACCACCCCAATCAGCATCCGGGCGTGCACTGGCACCTTCAGCTACTCCGACAGTCGGCCTAGGCTCATGATGCCCTCCATTGCCACCTAAAGACAAAGAAAAAGAAGACAAAATTATTAAGATAAAAAAGGAAAAAATAAGAGGGAGAGGGGTCAGATATCAATAAAAACAAAGCAAAAGCAAAAAAAATATATAACAAACAGCTCCAAAAGCCGCACGCCACCGCCACCGCGACCATCACTCTTTCGTCGTCTGCACCGTCGCACCACCACCATCACCGAACCAAGCAACCAAGCCACGATAGAGAAAAAAAACAAAGAAAAAAAAAGAGTAGTAAAGAACAACCAAAAAATAAAACAAAAAAGTGAGGAGGAGCCACGACCACTGAGGATGAGCACAGACAGCGGCACCTTTCACTTTGGGACTGTCAAAATAGGAGAGAAAGGGAGAGAAGAAAAGAGAAAAAAAAGGGAAAGAACAAAAGAAGGGGGAGGGAAGAAGGGGATACTGGCGACCGAAGCACCGTAGGCCAAGGAGACTGCGGTGGCGGTGAAGGAGGCTAGGGTTTGAAAAAAAAAAGAAAAGAAAAAGGAAGAAGAAAGAGAGAGAAAACAAAAGAAAGAAAGAAAATAAAAAGAAAAAAGAAGAGCAAAAAATAAAAATATACAGTCGGGTCGACCCGACACAACCCATCCGACCTGGATCTGACCAGGATTCGACCCGATAGCAGCCAGCAGTACCCCTAGTAGGCCCAAATCCACCAGACCCAGCAGGCTTGTCCAGCAACAGCCCAAGTCCTTAACAGCATGCCAGCACCCAGCAAGCAGGCCAGACAGCCCAGCAGTAGGCATCCCAACAAAGGCCTGTCAGCAGAAAAAAGAAAAAAAGAAAAGAAAAAAAACAACAGCAGCCCGAATTCGGCAGGCTCAACTGCAGTAGCCCAACAGCACAGCCAGCCCACCCCAGCAGCCAGGCCCAGCAGCTCCGAGTGGGCTGGTTCAGCAGGTCCAACAGTAGAAAAAAAAAGAAAAAAAGAAAAAGGGAAAAGAAAGAAAAGAAAAAGAAAAAAAAGCTCAAGTAGTGTAGCTCGATTCAGTCAAAACCATAACTTTGGGTTTTCGGTAAACTCTCGATATTTTTTATTTTATTTATTTAGTCTCTGTATTTAAATATTATCCCATTTTAATTAAATTAGCATTTTCATGGCATTTTTGAAATATTATTTTGTTTATTTCATTTTATAATTTTAAATTTAAATAATTTTAACAAATAAGGCAGCGAATCGATTTGACATAAAGCCGTTGATTTCATCGCTATGTTGGGTGAATATCATTGGCTCGTGTTAAATATGGGGCACCCTTCTAGAAAATCGAGAAATTCAAAAATCCTTGTGTTTTAATAAAATGTTTATTTTGTAAAATATCAAATTATATTTTAAAGGATATATAATAATATGTAACTTATCAATTTTTTTAACGGATCACGATTAAATATTAAATTGAACTCGTATTTTTAAAAATTAAGACAATGCGCGCTTAACGAGATACTAATTTTGGGCGTCACGAGGGTGCTAATACCTTCCTCGTGCGTAACCGACTCCTGAACCCTAATTTTCTCTGGATTTTGACGTAGACCTAAAAACGACTCTTTTTTAAAGAAATTTTAAAAGATTATTTTTCTTTTAAAAAAAAGAGAATTTAATAGGTGTCCGATCACACCTAGAAAAAATATCGGTGGCAACTCCTCTTTTTTTTTAAAAAAAAATGAAGACTCTATTTTTAAATTTTCAATAATCACTTCGACTAGCGCCCGTGCCAAATTTTTAGGTCGCTGCAATATGGATGGAGTATGGTTGGGAACATATGGATGGAGTGAGCTTGGTTTCAATTCACTTTCATATGAGTTACACCATATTTTCCTGTTTTCATGACTTCAGACTCTTTTAAAGGTTGATTGTTTAGGGAATTTGGATCTTTCTTCTAAAAATATAACATTTTAGCCTCGATGAGATTTCTAACCTTGTATTTCAAAATAGAATGATTGTTTGCTAAGTTCCGATAATTTTCATAATGATAGCTACAATGCTTATTAATATTGTTAGATTTTATCGTACTCACAATGTGGGTGAATAAAAATATTTGATAATTAAAACATTACTATAAAAATATGAGTTAGTATTTTATACACTAGCAGTGTACTTTTTTTATTTTATAAGTAGCCTTAAAAAGTTGCCACGTATCTCTCTATTTTTAAGTTTTTTTAATATTTTGCTATACCCCTATAGAACACTTGTCAACCTCTTAATCCTACTTGTGGAGTCTAAAAACTTCATTAGCAGTGTACTAAATATTTTCCCTAAAAATATATCCACAAATGATTATTTGTGAGCAGCAAGGAGTTTTTATATAAATTTGTTGGTCTTGTGTTCAATTCCTAAATAATGTTTTTCAGTTGTTTTATTTGGAGATTATAAAAAAGTATGAAAATACCCTGATAATAATATTAATTACCTTTAAAGTAGGGGTATTTTAGTACTTTCACAACTAAGTTAATTTCAAGTTGACTCGTGACACCAACTCAGTCAACCAATTTAGGGAAATTTACAAGGCTTCGATAAGGAGATGAGTCTGAAAAAAGTTAGAATAGAAATTCGGTGTACATTATAGGAATTGAGATGAGTTAATGCTCTGTCTTCCTATTATGTTGTTCTTACCATTTTCACTAGTATGCATTGCTCATCCGTTCTTTTCTTTGGATTGAGCACATCCATGTATAAATTAAACTATCGAGAAAAGGGCTAAATCATATCTAATGAATATAATTTTTTGTTTACTATGTAGACTCTACTTCAATAAAATTTGTTGTCTAGGGAATAAATCTTTTTCAATCAATTTATCCAAATAAGTACTTTTATTATTAATTAAGTGGGCTTTTGGTTTTTCTTTCTTCGGAATAGAGGTTGTACAATGGATTTATAAATATAGATATGATTTACACACTTAATAATTCTAAATCGACTTTGATTTAAAAAATGTATTTCAATCTTAAATTACTTAAGATGAAAATATCACTCGGAATTCAAGTGTATTATTCATGGCAACAATGGACATAATTTTATATTTATGGGTATTTTAAAGGATCGATATTTGATATTTAGAAGTATTTAACGCGTCACTATAAAATTAAGAACAATGTTAATAAAATAAAACAATATTATTATTGAAAGAAATCGAGATTGGGAAATGTTAATAATTAGTGTTTAAATGCATTGAAAGATAAAAATGTTCTAGATCTTTATGCCCCCAATGCAACCTGAATCCCACACTGCTAATATATAGTAAACAAAACATAAGGGGTGGTGTATAAGGAGAGAGGATAGGGCAACATTGAAACATACTTACCTGGACGGGGTCAATGAATGAGCAGGAAGACTCATGGCCTAGAGCAGTGACCTCCATTGCACTTGGGAGGGGTGCTGCTTTAAGGTCTCCCAAGAGGGAGAGCCTACGTCAAAATTTGTGGCAGTGGGGGATTGCGTTCGCGCAGCCTCTACAATTTCAAGTTATGGAAAGTCATTGGTAATCAATTGTAGGATATAGTTCTTTTTTGCATATGGGTAAACAGCTTCAAAAGCTGTTATTATATGCTCTCCTTACAGAACACCCTTAGGTTTTGTTTGTGGTAGGGATGTAGGCTCAGGTTAAGGGCATAAGGGTTTAGGACATTTTTAACATTTAGTGCTTATACGCACATTGTTTTTCATTTTGTAAAGATGTACTTTTCAATATCAAATATTGATCTTTCAAAGTGCTTGTAAATATAAAAATTACGCCTATTATTTCCATGTTTAATACACTCTAATTTATGTGGTATTTTCATCCTATCTAATCAAATGGATTGATCTTATTTGAAAGATTGAAATCTTTTTAGTCATATCTATATCCGTCATCCAACGTCTATTTAGGAGGAAATGAAAGCCTATCTAATCTTATTTAGTACAAGTCATATGATTCATAATAGAAAGTACATAATTGAATAGATTGATTGATCAAGATTTATTCCATGAGCAACAAATTTTATTAAAGTAGAGATGGCATAATAAAAAATGGTATTCATATGACATGATCTGTCTATTTTCGCATTAACTATCTAATTTTGTGACAATCCAAAGAAAGTAAGAGTAGATAAACAAGATATACATAGTAAAATTGATAAGAATGACATAATGAGCGGATAAGGAATCAAATCATCTAAATTCCTATGATGTACATAGAGTTTCTACCGTATTTTCTTCAGAACCGCCTCTTAACGCCTATTCCATCAAAGCTAGTATAATTAATTAGCATTGTAGCCATCGTTACAGAAATTATAGAACTCAACCAAGAATTGTTGTAGTTTGAAATACAAGGTTAGGGATCTCGTCAAAGCTGAGATGTTATGTTTTAAAGAAGAAAACCCTATATTCCCTAACAAAACAAACGTGTAGAAAATTTGAAGCGATGAAGAGGAAAAGGGGTTGTGACTCTTATGAAAGTGAACTAAAACCAAGCTTTTGTAAAAACAGATTTCAACACAAATCCCAACTATCATCTAACTCAGAATGTGTTTTCTTACGTTTCATTGCCATAACCTTACTTAACCAGCTCACAACTTTCGTACTTCAGCCCATAAAACAAATATCGGTTTAACACTCCTTTTTCTTCTTATTTTTCAATTCAAAAATTTTATTTCTCCCTTATTAGATTTTGGCTTCCGCTCTATCTTTTCTATCATGTTGTACATTTTCTTCCTACTATTCAGCTAGCAATTTTAAACACTAAATTTATAGAAATTATATATTTCTTGAATAAATCGATTTTTTTTAAATAATCGAAAATTAAATTGCAACTGGTTGATTCAACTGGTTAATAAATTACCCTAAATTTATTTAAAATTATCTGTAGATATAATTCATAGTTCCTATGTATAATACGATTGAATTTAAATGGTATTTTCATCTTAAATAATTAAATAGACTGTTCTTATGTAATTCTTGAAAGATTTAATTGTTTTTTTAATCATATTCTGTTATATTATAGGTCGATAATGACAGCAAGAGTAATCACACAAAAATAAGAAAGAAAAATAAGAACACACAAAAATTTTTATTGGGAAAAATCATAGGCAGAGGAGAAGAAATTCACTGTTGAAAAAATACAAGAGGTTTTCGACTATGCACAGTTTGTTAGGGTAAAAAGTATACCCCTATACGAATTTAACTTGTGCGGCAGGTCCGTACTGCAAGAGCTCCGCCCCCGAACCTTCGGTCAAAATTAGTGGTTCGACTCGAGGTCGTACCCACCCCAGATCCCCAATTTTGCCTCTATTTTATTTCTTTAACAACTGAATTATATATCGAATTTTTTAAATCGGATCAAACGGGATTCAGATCACACAACTCTAATATATTCAATTTAAGATTAGCAATCGTAAAACATTTAGTATAAATAACACACAGACAAGACTTGTGGTGACCAATGTGGAAAGAGTACGTCAGGGAATTGGGCATGATACGACTTGTGGTGTTTGTGGGCATGGTTTCAAAGATATACTTTATGTCATTATGGACGGTTCTGCAACAAGGAGTATTTGGGATCGGTTAATTCTAGTAGATCGGCAAACTTGATTTTATTCTAGTAATTTGCATGAATGGCTTATATCAAACTTGCAGAATCAACATGTCAAGTGCTTGGGAGATGTAGACTGGAATTACCTTTTTGGGATCATGATTTGGCCCATTTGGAAGAATCAAAATCTTTTTTATGAGGAACTGCTCTATTTTTTTATGCTGAATCATGGGGCATCTTAGATGGTTTGGTACTCTTAATCGATCGGGGTTATGATAATGTCTTGATTAAAAATGATAATCTTGAGGTGACTAAGGCCATTTAAGAGAATTCTTCCAAGAGTTCCAAATCTCCTTTGATCAGAAGAATTCATCAAATTTGGGTGCAGATTGGGCACTGGAGTATATGCCACATCTCTAGAGAAGATAACCAGGATTAGGGGTGTGCAAATTTTGGGTAAAACCGAATTAATTCAGTTAACTGACCTAATTCGGTTAATCGTTCGGTTAACTGAATTAATTCGGTCGGGGTCGGTTAATAATTTTTTTGGAAGTTCGGTTAATGATTAATTCGGTTCGAAATTGGTCGGTTAACCGAACTTAATAAATAATATTATAATATTCAGTCTGGGGTCGGTCGGTTCGGTTGATTTTTTAGAAGTATAAATTAATCGGTCAGTTAATTCGGTTAATTTTTTTATATGTTTTATACTTGTTTTAACCAAAAATCAAAAAACCTATAAAATTCGATTGGTTCAATTAACCGACCGAATTAATCGAAAAAGTTCAGTTCAGTTATTTTTTTTTTGAAAAAATTTCAGTTTGATTAATGGTTAAGGGTTTAAAAGAGTCGGTTAATTCAATTAATGATAGTTCGGGTTGGTTAACTGGTCAGTTAACAGATTGAACACCCCTAATCAGGAGGTTGATAACCTGGTTAAATTGGTACAAGACAGACCAAATGGTTTAAGCTTGTTTGAGATCTCCCAAAAAATTTGCCCCTACAAAGTATTAACTTCTGATGTAATTAATTATTTATATTTATAATAATTTATTATGTTTAATTTTTTTTAAAAATCAAAATAAGGAGAAGGAATAAATAAGAACAAGACTGGTCAATCTGTCAGGCTATACAAACGTCCTTTCAATATTTTTGTAGAGGTCTTCAACATTTAAAAAAAAAATCAGGTCTCAAAAATTAAGTTGGACAAAAAAAAGACCTGTGGTTCAAAAAAACATACATTGCGTCAAGTTAATAATTATGTTAAATTATCTTTTATAGCATTATATATTATGATTTGAGTAAATTCATATAAGAATATTGATTATTAAGAATTTTATTAAATTATATATTTTAATTAAATATATTTAATAATAATTATGTTAAAATATGATTAAGTTATTTATTACTGATATTAATAATCTTATTAAAATTTAATAACAATAACAATAATCATTTACCTAAACAAATTTCTGCTAAGGGTATTCTAGTCATTTTAGTTTTTTCCCTTATGCTATTACACCTCCATTCCATTCAACCAAACACAAGAATACTATTACGCCTCTATTCTATTACATTCAACCAAACAATTGATTTGTTATTACGCCTCTATTCCATTACAGCGAACCAAACGTGCTGTTAGTTGCGGAGATGTGGTCACTGATAGTATGATATCCCTGGCAAGCTCTTTCTGTTTTCCTATAATTTTCGATACTAAAATAACCTTTTACCAACAACTTTTCATTGAACTTGCAAACCAACCGCAATGCCTTTTATTGACAAATTGTTCTAAAAATTTATTAGGTCACTTTTTATTTCTCGAAAAACTGGTCTATTTTTAAGAGATCCGGATTCCAAGTGATAGAAATTTTTGCTTTTGGTTTCTTCTCTTCTCTGTATTGGCTTATTTCTGTTGCCACACTATTTGGCTTCCGCTCTAATCAGACCTCCGTAAGTAATAGTCTGCAATGATTAATTTGGTTAATTAGAAATTAACAAAAACCGAGTGAACCAAAGTTATCTGTAGTACAAGTTAAATTGATCGAAACTTTTGAATTAATCAAAAGCAGGAGAAGCATGTCGATTAGACCTGCAACTACGCAATGGTATTGGTAAGCCATTAAATAAAACAACAATTTGCAAAATGTAATGTGTGAAGGGATTAGATTCTGTTTGTATGGTTTTGCAAAGGCTTCAATCTTTACTTTAGGAATTTTTAAGAAAAAAAAAAGGTTTCAAAGCCCAATTGCAGTGGTATCGTTACTATGACATAATTTTCAAAAGGTAGATTTGTAAACATATTTATTTGTGAACATTCTGAATTGAATTATTATCTTAATTCTCTTTTCAGCTAAAAAAGAAATTATGTCTGTCTCCTCTTACCTGCCCGCCTGGAATTTTTGGGAGGCTACCTAGGTGTTCTTAAGTATGCTTGACAGTTGAAACCAACTGATATTTGCCTTTGACCCTACTGAAGCTGTAGAGGATCGTTTCCTGCTGGTATCAACTAAAGCATGGAATGGTCACAATGTTCACTCACACACTTTCTACACTCTTTTTCGAGATTTTGAAGCTGTTTATCCATATAGAACAAAGAATTATATCCTAAAATTTGATATCAATTACTTTCACTTGAAATTGATAGAGGCTGCGCGAACGCAAGCCCCCACTGCCACAAATTATGACGTAGGCTCTCCCTCTTGGGGAGACCTTAAAGCAGCACCCCTCCCAAGTGCAATGGAGGTCACTGCTCTAGGCCATGAGTCTTCCTGATCACTCATTGACCCCGTCCAGGTAAGTATGTTTTAATGTTGCTCTATCCTCTCTCCTTATACACCACCCTTTATGTTTTGTTTACCATACGCTAGCAATGTGGGATTCAGGTTGCATTGTGGGCATAAAGATTTAGAACATTTTTACCTTTCAATACTTCTAAACACTAATTATTAACATTTCCCAATCTTGATTTCTGTCAATAATAATAGTTTTTTTTTATCAACATTGTTCTTAATTTTATAGTGATATGTTAAATACTTCTCAATACCAAATATCGATCTTTTAAAATACCTATAAATATAAGAAGTATACTCATTGTTACCATGTATAATACACTTGAATTCAAGTGATATTTTCTTCGTCACTAATTTAAGATTGAAATCCCTGTTTCTAATCAAATTCGATTTAAGATTATTAAGTGATTTAAGATTAAAATACCTTTTTTAAATAAAATTTGATTTAAAATTATTAAGTGTATAAATCCATCATACAACCTCTATTTCAAGGAAAGAAACACCGAAAACCTATCTGATCCTACTTAATTCATAATAAAAGTACTTATTTAAACAAATTAATTGAAAAGGATTTTTTCCCTAAACAACAAATTTTATTGGAGTAGAGTTTACATAGTAAAAAATGGTATTCATTAGATATGATTTGGCCCTTTTCTCTTTGTTAGTTTAATGCTCAATCCAAGGAAAAGAGTGGATGAACAAAGCATTAACTTATCTCAATTCCTATAATCCACACCAAATTTCTATTTTAGCTTTTTCAAAATCACCTCCTTATGCTTATTCAACCAAAGCCTTGTAAATCTCCCTATCCAAGCTAACATCTATCCTAAAATACCCTTACCTTAAAAGGGTAATTAATATATTTTCATATTTTCATATAATTTGTTGATATATTTTTAGGGAAATATTTGGTATACTGCTAATGGCGTTTTTAGACTTCATAAGTAAGGTCAGGAGGTTGACAAGCGTCCTACAGGGGTATAATAAAATATTTAAAAAGGAGACATGTAGCAATTTTTTAAAGCTACTTGTGAAATAAAAAAAAGTATACTACAAGTATACCAAATACTAACCCATATTTTTATAGATATGTTTTAATTATCAAATATTTTTGTTCACCCACATTGTGGTGCGATAAAATCTAGTAATATTAATGAGAACTATAACTATCATTATTGTAACACCCTATACCCGACTCAGTTGCCGAGTTCAAATTGCAATGTGCCACATTCGTTGCCGAAGCAACTACGATCAATCATAATCAAAACATACCATTTAATGCTTAAATTCAACCAAAAACATATGTTCAATACAATATGCAATCATTTACGAGTCTTACACTAACTTTCTAAAGTTCAAATAGTAACTTGAGGTCAAAGGACCAAATTGTAAAAGTTTCAAAATATAGGATTGACGTCGTGACATTAACATTTGAACGTCGTGATGTCACTAAACAGTTTGTCACATCATGACGTTAGACCACTTAACATCACGATGCCGCTTATTGTGTTGGCCTCATCGAGACAACGAGGTCCCTCATCTTGTCGTGACATTATAGGTCTTTTCTCGTCGCGATGACATTCAAACGACATCGCAATATCACACACTGTTTTTGCAATTCCTAATGGGCATCAACCTACAATTTCTTTACAATCATTACCATACATGTTCAAGTCATCAATAGTCGATATCAATACCATTCAAGCAACTTCTCAAGTTCATTAGTACGTTAATAATTAAAATATCTATGCCATATTACTTATAAACTAGCCACCTAACACATTTCATTCAACTACATATAATCCACGTTTACCATTAGCAAAATACCAAAATGACTCTACTAGGTACATGTCATATAACTAACAAAAGAGGTTCACCAACATTGTTGAGTCCAGGATTTTTGGTTGGATGTTGAAGTCGATGCTTGGGATCTTGAATTGTACCTAGTCTAAGCACGAAAAACAAAACCGTACATTGAGCGATAAAGCTCAATGGTATTTTTATAATTCAAATCAAAATAACACACTAAATAATCAATTGCGTACCAAAATTTCAATTCTGAATGAATTGTATAAATACCAACTTATAAAAAATAATTATGTCACTTTTCATTACCAAGTCAAATGATACATTCCAAACCTTACCGAATTGACTTTCTGGCTAGTTATTCATTTTGCGTAACCTTTTATATATCTCGACATTTAATGTCGTATAAAAGTGCTTGTAATCCAACTTAGTAGCATATAATCAATTCCAATCATCTTTCAACAAATTTGCAATGTATATACATATTATTATTCCCTTATTAACCTGACTCGGGCTCGAACAGATACATGGATCTAACCAACACACCAACTTAGCATCCAATACCTCATTGGAAAATCTAAAGTAAATAAATTGTATCCAGCGCTCATCGGTATAATCGAAGTAAAAGTTGTGTCCAACGCTCATCAACACGTAGTTGAAGCAACCCATACTTAATCTATCCTATGGGATGTCAGCTAAATCCAACTTTGCACGAATAATTAATAGGGTAACCAATTATCCAAATCATAATATAGCTCAATTTATAACTCATCATTTTCAATTCATCAACCAATTCATCAATTCATATATATATCATAACATGAGTCAAGCCAATTTCGTATTTTCATCAAGTGATATTATTTTTAATTTTATTCAATTTTACCTTTTATCTTGATAATCAACCAACATCGTATTAGTTCAGTTTGATTAATCATTTTTAACTCACCTCATTACCATAACATGCAAAACAAGGTAACCATGCAACAATTGAAATTAATCAAATCATAGAAATACAAATCGAACACTCGAGTTACTCGTCATCGGCTTTCATCTTTCCTCTCCCTATTGACGTTCCTGCATCGTATTTTGCTACGAATAATAACCTGACAATACATAATATTAAATTCCAGCTCAAATCACAAATAATTACAAAGTCACATATATTTTACAATTATCCAATTTAGTCCCTAAAACCGAGACTAACCTAACTTTCAATTTAAAGCTCCAAATTGAAATCTAATTTCACTAATGCTTATCAGAGACCTCCTATTTCTTATTTCTACTGCCAATTTAATATTTTATATGGTTTATTCCCTAATGTAAAAAGTTATAAATTAACTTTACAATTCAGTCCTTTTTTCACATCTAAACTTAAAATCTATCAATTTAACACCTAAAACTTCAAGAAATCAACAATGGCAACTTTCTAAAACTTTAATAGTTTTACAAATTGGTACATGGGTAAGCTAAATCAAGCTCCCATGACCTCAAAAACATAAAAATTACAAGAAAATGACTTGATTGTAACATCTAATTAGTGACCAAAACTTTGAAAACCCTTGGAACCTTTTGTTTTTCTCTTCATGGTTTGTAGGTGGAAGATGACAGAAAGTTTCTCTTTCATTCCACCAAATTGTCTTATTTATAATAGGATTAATTTGTAATTTAGTTTAATTACTTATGTTTTAACTAATTTAACCGTAATTAACTTAGGTTAGTGACTAAATAATCTTACCGTTCACTATTTTTCATTTAAATATGATTTAATTGCTATTTTGGATCTTCGGTTAATTACAATGTCAGTCCTCAAGTCATTTCTTAATTAAAAATCTATAGTGATTGGACTTTAGAATTTAGTCACTAAACCTTAATTAAACACAATTTCGACTAAATTACTTATCCAAAATTCAATTCACTTATATAATAACTTTGTAAGTATTTAATAATATTTATGGGATTGGTTTACGGAAATGGAGTCTCAAACCCGTCTTTTTTGACACAACTAGAAACCGGATCGTTACAATTATAAAAATTATTGAAACTCAACAAACAGTCGTTCTACTTTGGAAAACAAGGTTAGGAATCTCATCGTGGTTAAAATGTTATGTTTTCAGAAGAAAGACCCAAGTTCCCTAAACAAACAACCTATAGAAGAGTATGAAGCCATGAAAAGAGGGAAAAATGGTGCAACTCATATGAAAGTGAATTGAAACCAAGCTTACTCCATCCATATAATCCGAGCCATACTCCATCCATACGATTGAATTTAGAATGTGTATTCTTACACTTCATTCCAGTAACCTTATTCAACCAGTTTATCACAACCTCTCATAGTTGCTTAACACCTCATCAAGTTCTCACAATAAATCAAGCTTACAACTTTCTTATCATTGGTCAAGAGGTTTGTTAGCCATGTAATACTTATTATTCTTCTTTTCCAATTCTCAATTTTTATTGCTCTTTCATTACTTTTAGTTTCTGCTTTTTCTATTCTATTTTACATTTTCTTTTTATTATCTCTGGTAGTAATTACTATGTTAACTCAGTTAGAAATTTTAAACACCGAATTTATTAAAGTTATATATTTCAATAGATCGAATTTAAGTGCTATTTTCATCTAACTTAGAAGGTGTATTCCTACACTCCATTTTCATAACCTTGCTCAACAAGTTTATCACAATCTCTCATTATTATGTCCAACACTTCATCAAATGAATAAATTTGATTATTTGAATTGCTATTGTCTGTATTTTTAAACACTAATCTCTTACAAATAAAATAAATATTAAAATGCTAAATCCTTCAAATATTTTGAACACCTTAATTTCATAAACAAATTGTTCCATCTTAATTTTAAGGGGAAAAAGAAGAGCAAAGTAATTAACTAGAAATTGTAGGGTTTTACCCAAAAGGGAACCCTTCCAGAAATTCTCAAAGGCCAGGGCAGAACCCAGGCCTAAGAGGGGGTTTGGAAATAGTTTTCAACCAGCAATAGACGCGCCTCGGTTAAAACCTCACTAGCTGCGTCATTGCCCCAAGCGCAAAGATGGCTTGACCAGACCTTTTTAGCTTCATTTTATAGCAGGTGCAAGATTTGTCTGAGTTATTGTCCAGCACATGTGGGATATAATAGCCTAATTTTGTATATTTTGTTGTATCCTTGTTTAGCTTCTAGTGTAGTTTTTTTTTTGTTTAACTTCACAAGAAAATTAAATGAATAAATGTGTAATTAAAACTTTTTACCTATATTAAATAATAATAATATAAAAATACGATACATATGATTTTTTTTTACTTGTCTTCTATTCAAGTCAGCCACTTTTAGTGGTTGAATTATTTTGAAGTTTCAATTTTTCTAAATAATTATAAGTTACAAAGTAAAATGCTAAAACATGATTTGAGTAAAAATTAAATTTAAAATATAAATATAATAATACTTTATCATCAATTAAAAATATATCGAATATGGAGGTCATTGCTGATGCAAATGAGTTGAGGTGGATTTTGAGCGCCATGTTTAGTACTTCAAATTGTAAAAGAAAATGTTTTAAGAAATTGAAATTTAAAGCCTGGCATTAAATTTTTTTTTACTACTTTTTTTGCTCGGCCATCAAAATGATTATATTAAAAATAAAACAACCACTGAAAACAGTGGGATTACAAAGATAAAACAACATAAAAAATAACCCAACCAAAAGGATACACCAAAATAAAACCAGAAAACACCAGTAAACCATATAAAACAAGCCACATAAAACAGCTCTAAAAGTCAACTAGAGAAAAATCACCACCACACGAGCACGATCAAAACTCGGCATTAGCCATGCTGTTGGCGTTGCGGAACAACACCATAAAGACACCATGACACATTCACAAGAATGCCACCATAAAGACACTCGTTGCCTTCAAGTCTTCCTCTGAGATTAGTCAAGCATTTATCCAACTCCAATACCTCCGAGTTTAGAACCCTAAGTTCACTCAATTGATGAAGATCCTCCATCAGCTTCACAAAGACAACAGCCTTAGTGTACAAGTTCCAAACTCCATCTCGATTACGTGGTATTTAATTGAAGAACACGGCACCATGTGTGTGAAGCCATGTAAATGTTATATACAAATAGTAAGCATTGTTTCTATTATCGTAAAACAGTGAAATTTTAAAATCAAATAGCTTCTAGGTTCAATTTAAATGATTAGAACGTAGAACTGAAAAGCCAATTAAATGATTGAACGGCAATTCTATGCGCCAACTACAAATTGAAACAACAATTCTTCAATGAACTTCAGAAATTAAATTAGATACCATCCATTACTTCAAACAATTAACTAATCCAGGAGGGCAAACAGCAACTAAGTAATGCAGATGAAAATAATGAGAAATTATAGCCCTATGGTTTGGACTAAACCTCAAGTACATTAACCCTTAAAATAGTGTCTTTAAACAGCTTTACACCTCAATTATTAATACAATCCGAACAAGAAGCTACCGTCTATTGGTTCCAAAGGTTAAAACTACAATCGGAGGGGTGTGCCAGAACGATGCAGCAGTGCAAAACAAAGACGACACTCGAGAACCCCAATAGCAAGCTATTGTTAATGAGCTCTCCCCCTAAAAATATTGATTTAATATCATGCGGATCAATGATCCACGTATCAGATATTAAACTGATAAGAACAGATACTACACTTGATCTTAGCCAAAAGGCCGAGAAAGGTATGAGCTTAAACTCATCTTGATATTTCTTTTATAATGCGTCTCTGCCTTACCCTTGGCTTGCGCTCTCTATATGGGATTTCGACTATGTCAGAAGGAACTTTTAGTTTGCTATGGACAAAACTAGTATAATTTTTCCTGCACAGCACATTGCATGTTGGTGAATTTGCACATGTAAATTTTTGGATATTATAACACTAGTCCTCTTATTGCAGCTTGATATAGGTCAAAAGATGAAGAAGCAATCAGTCTTTCCAACTATGCAATATTGGTAGGTAAGCCATTAAATACTAAAGAAGAATTCGCAAACTGTAAGGTTTACATTACATGGAAGTTTCTGTTTGTATACTTTTGCAAAGGTTTCTATCTTTACACATGTTGCAAATTGTTGTTTTATTTAATGGCTTACCAATTCCATCGCGTAGTTGCAGGTCTAATCTACATGCTTCTCCAGCTTATGATCAGTATAGGCTGCAATAAGTGAACTATAGTTATATTATCCAAACATTTTCACGTGCAAAATCACCAGCATCCCATGTGGGGGTGCAGAAAAAATTATATACATTCTGTCCATAGCAACAAATGTTCAGACCTACTCCAAGACCCATATCGAGAGCACAAGCAAAGGGTGAGGCGAAGGTACATTATAAAATATAAATCTAGACATTTATTGATCCTTTTCTCGACCTTTTGGCTAAGATCAAGAGTAGTATCTGTTTCTATCAGTTTAATATCTGATACGTCCCCATTGCGTTCGCGTAGGATATAATTATTTTTTCCATATGGGTAAACAGCTTCAAAAGCTGTTATTATATGCTCTCTCCTTATGCAACACCTTTAGGTTTTGTTTGTCATGTGGTAGGGATGTAGGTCCAAGTTGTTGGCTTAGATTGTGTTCGGGGCATAAGGGTTTAAGATATTTCTAACTTTCAATGCTTATAAGCACTAATGAACATTTTTCAATCTCGATTTCTATTTATAAAAATTTTATTTTAATCAATTAGCATTTTTCTTCATTTTATAAAAATCTATTAAATACTTTTCGATATTAAATATTAGTCCTTTAAAGTGCCGGTAAATATAAAATCCATCGTTTCCATATTTAATACACCCCAATTTATGTGGTATTTTCATCTTATCTAATTAAATGTATTGTTCTTGCATGATTTTTGAAAGATTAAAATATCTCTTTAATCATATCTATATATATATATAAATCTGTCATATCTAATCTCTATTTCAAAGGGGTTGAAAGCCTATCTAAATCTATTTAGTGTAAGTCATATGATTCATAGTATAAAGTACATAATTGAATAGATTAATTGATCAAGATTTATTCCATTAGCAACAAATTTTGTTGAAGTAGAGTTGGTATAATAGAAAATTGTATTCATATAACATGAATTGTCTGTTTTCGCTTTGAATGTCTAATTTGTACAGGAAATGTGCTCAATCTGAGAAAATAGGAGTAGATAAACAACTTTACTTCAATTCTAATTATTTTAACTAAATCTTTTAAGTAATAAATGTTAATTAGATTATAACTATTTTCATTATTTAGTTTTATCAATGGCGATAAACCTTTTATCTGGTCTAAAATAGACTCGAAAATCATAAAAAAATTTAAAATCTGAAATTAATCAAATTCCAAAAGTTTATTTACCTAAATAAGGTGATAAATTAATTTTAGAAACAGACGCCTCACAAAATTATTGGGGTTGTATTTTAAAAGCTAGAACAATAAATAAAGAAGAATTAATATGTGGATATAGTTCGGGGAAATTTAAACCAAATGAAATTAATTATGTCATATATGAAAAAGAATTATTAGCAATAAAGAGAGGAATAAAAACACTTTCTTATATATTTAGCATCTGAAATTTTTATTATAAAAACTGATAATCAGGCAGTTAATCATTTTCTTACTAATAAAAGTGGTACCTCGAAGAATTAGATGATATAATAAATTATGTAATTTTAATTTTGAAGTCTTATACGTAAAAAGGTACTAACAATATTATTGTTGATTATCTTAGCATGCCATATGGATAGAGGTAAAAAAACCTCTAGAAAAAGTCGATAAATGAACTACTGTTCATAAAAGGCCCAACAAAGGGAAAACATTCAAATCGACAAATCCTAATCAAGGATTTGTGACAATACCTTCTCAAGTATCTTTTTATCCTAACCAAGGATTCTATATCCAATGGTAAGACAACCAGTTGGAACTCATTTATCATTTACACCACAACCGGTAAAGTCAATTCCCTTAGTCTCAAGATCCAAATTCAGCATATCAAGCTGGTTATACTGAAATTATAAAGGAGCAGAAAAATTTTGTGCATCAGAAAATTTGTTGAAACCACAACAAATTCAGGAAATAAAATCTTTTTATAATTTAGACTTACCATCAGAATTATATAATTTTATTAATGATATATGGAAACCCATATTACTGAATAAATAGCTAATTTCAGGAGAGCTCTTACTAAGCTTTCACAATTTCTAGTTGAAAAAATAACTAAAGAATAAGAAGGTCATGATTTATTATTAAAATCTATTTTATATCGAGATTGGGAAGAACTAGAAATCAGTTATTTAGATATTAAGGAGATAAACAATCTTCTTGATATATGTCAGTATTTTATTAATAAAGGAACAAATAGCCCTATTATGAATAAAATGTTTAGGTTATGTTTATATAATAAGGCTAGAAAAATTTTACCAGTGGAAATATTTACAAAAATAAATGGAGCTATCTGCAAACAGCAAGTTCAATTTCAAAAAGCTTTTTCAGAATATTTTTTACAAGCCTATGTTATTACAAACGATTTAAATAAAAAATTCCCTACTATAAAATTTAGACTTGATCATGAACCATTTGATATAAGTAGTATTGAATGGGGTTTTGTTAAAGAAATAAAAATTCAAAATTTTTCTTTCCATTTATTAAAAGATTTTTCTGCATTTATTAAGTCTATATTATTACGTATGATAAATGAAGATGATTTTTATTATTATTTTCATCTTGAAATCAGTAGTCTTAATGGTATAGCTAAAAAGAAAAATTTTATCAGCCATATCAAATTTGGATCATTAAAAAATGATTGGAGGTCCGAACCTTTCAGTAACTAAAGAAGAAAAAAGAAACTTGACAAAAAATATTGACAAGTGTTATAATAATCTCAGTTATTATCATATCCAAACAAGAATAGATTTAATGACCAAAGTCCAATATTTACTTCAACAAAAAACTTATAGCCTATGGACTGATGGAAGAAGAATATTGGCATATGATATTGGAAACACTCAAGATGATAGAGACGAAGAATCCGTGCAACTATTAAAAAAGATAGCTGACATGGAGATTGATGATATTTCATCGCAACGAACTGCAACCTGCACTGGGACAATATTATCTGCCAACTAATGCTGATAACTACGTATCTCCAAACCCAAGCTTTAAGTGTTTTCCCAAACCAAAACCCTGCAATAATACATCATGAGGTGTTAAAAGACTCATTCTCTTCCTAAGCTGGTGGACACTGTGGAAAGGGGTTTTAAAATTCAAAGAATAATACATAAAAGACTGGGATTCTCAAGAACCCTTTTATCAAGGTAGCAGTTAAAGGGATATCTCCACCAAAAGAAATTAGAAATCACCACGTAAGCTACTATATTAGCACAATGGCCACAACAAACAACACAAGGGCTTCATCCTTCACACACATATAAACACTCAATCTCCCGTGAAGTTTTTTATGGTGTATTTGGAGGAGATTCTCATGTTAGGGGAATTGATGGATTCATATACCAAACCTCTAGTTTTTTTTTCCCTTTTGCTCTTCATCAATATTAAAAAGAAAGAAAGAAATAGCAAAATACAATGAAGAATCAGACAAGCTGAAGCAGGAAATCACAATAAAAATAGTTTCCACAAATCTGAGCATGCACACAAACAGACATCTCTATTCAGATGATTAAAGAAGACCCTGGGGTCAGTAAAAAGTTCCAACATTAATCAGATAAAAAAAATCAGTTGCAGATCACAGGTTCTATAACTGGTTCAAGTGAAAGAAGGAACAAAAGGGATTAAAAAGAATGTCAATTTAATGGAATAACCAATTACAAAAAGAGTGAACTAATGGTATTAAAAATATTCTTCTTTTCATTCTCATTTGCTTCTTCCTTTTCCATTCGTTTTCCAACCTGTTATTGTGGATTATTGTGAGTGAATACTCCCAATATTCCAAACAAACATGCTTTATTTCCTAAGTATGAAATAAGAAAAAGTCCTATATGATAATAAAGGCATTAGACATATTCATAAGATGGGCATATTACTAACATTATACAGGTGTCCCATGCAGATTAGGTTTCCGGGAAGAACAACAGCAGCCTCCCATATCCCGTAGTTATCTTTGTTATCCACTCAATACAAAGGTAGTTTGGCGCATTTTCCCCTGTTATTCGACATCAAAGGACAAGTAGAATATAATAGTTTCAAACACAAGGAGAGGGAAAAAACCAACTTACAAGCCAGGAAAAAACATGTAACATACTAGAAAATAGAATCAAGCTTTGAGAAGCATGAACAAACAAAGTAAAAAAAATCCTTACTAATCATGCTAAACAGAAATGGGAATATAAAAAAATAAATCATCCCCATGTATAGACAAATTATATACAAATACACTAAAACAGTAATAAGACCATGAAATAAAATTAGGCAAAGAATTTTACCTTTTGAAGCGGCAGCGGAGAGAAAGAGGCGAAGAATTTCCAGCCAAAAATTAGGCTCAAACAAAAAGTTAAATGATTTTGATAATTTGGAGGGAAACAAGAATTTATGTTGGCTTGTTTCTTTAATAGTTAGAGATTTCGATCAGTTAGGGGAAATTGGGGAAGAAATAAAGTGATTTGGGAAAAATAATTTAGGGATTTCAGGGAAATTTGATTTGGGGAAAAACTAAAGGAATTTCGGGGCTAACAAAATGACACCGTTTAGGTCCACTTTAATAAAAATTTGCGGCGTTTATGAAAAACGCCACTAATGTATAATCTTTGTGGCGTTTTAGTCCAAACGCCACTAAAAATGGCGCCGTTTTGTAAAATTTTAATACATATTCGCTGCATTTTTGGTCCAAATGCCGCGATTGCTTCCTTTTGTGGCGTTTCTAATAAAAATATCGTAATAGCTCTAAACTTTTGCGGCGTTTTTGGTCCAATCGCCACTAAAAACGCCGCTAAAAGCTTAATTTCCTGTAGTGGGTTAAGAAAACGGTTTTCAGTTATAGTATAAGTTCAAAAATTTTGAAAACCGAGTCAACGTCAACAATAAATCTTTTCTTGAAATGTACTTGTACTTTGTATGAGATGGATTTAAATTACACAAAACAAGAAACTTAATTACTTTCAGTAGGAAAGTAATTCTATTATAATTACCAAAAAATAGAATTTATTTTAAGTAAATAATTTTTTGGTTACTTTATGGCAGAATAACAATATATCAAACTTATGTTTTAATAGCTCTACTAATATTATCTATTTCTAGAGATATGGGATAATTCTAGTTGAATAAGAATAACACAAATAATACTTATTTAATAAAAAATACTCCCCTAGTCTAACTAGGAGAGTGATGAGCGGCACACCCTAGTAAATATTACTAAGGTTGCCACCCCTCACTTATCATATGAGGGGATTGAACTTCTCATGTATTGAGTCTAATTATATGTACTTCCTTAACTTTTGACCTAACAATTTATAATTTAATCTATTTCAATATTTGTTTTTTATTTTCCAAAATAAATATTAATTTAATTAATCAAATTAACCAAATTAATTTAGTGATTACGCATACTATCCAAACTCAAAGTGTGTATTCTTACACTTCATTCCTGTAACCTTATTCAACTAGTTTATTATAATCTCTATAGTTGCGTTTAATACCTCATCAAGTTTTTTGATTAAATCAAGCTCACAACATTCTTATCATTGGTGAAAGAGGTTTGTTACCCCTGTAATACTTATTATTCTTTTTGTTCTTATGTTTCAATTCCCAATTTTTATTAATGCTCTTTTACTAATTTTAGTTTCTACTTTTTCTATTCTATTATGTTGTACATTTTCTTTTTATTATTTCTCTAGTAGATAGTAATTACCTGGTGTACAGTTAATTAAACTTATATATTTCATTAATTGAGTAGATCGAATTTTGTGAAATGATCAACAATTGAATTGTGAATGGTTGGATCAATTAGTTAATAAATTACCCTAAATTTAATAAAAAATTATCGGTAGATATAAAATTGTACTAATAGTTGCTACGTATAATACGCTTGGATCAACAAGTTTCAACCTCTCATTATTGTGTCGAACACTTGCTCAAGAATTTTCGGTATGTATTTTTAAATTCAAAAATCTAAAATAAATATTAAAATGCTAAATCCTTCAAATATTTTGAACACCTTAATTTCATAAACAAATTGTTCCATCTTAATTTTAAGGGGAAAAAGAAGAGCAAAGTAATTAACTAGAAATTGTAGGGTTTTACCCCGAAGGGAACCCTTCCAGAAATTCTCAAAGGCCAGGGCAGAACCCAGGCCTAAGAGGGGGTCTGGAAATAGTTTTCAACCAGCAATAGACGCGCCTCGGTTAAAACCTCACTAGCTGCGTCATTGCCCCAAGCGCAAAGATGGCTTGACCAGATCTTTTTAGCTCCATTTTATAGCAGGTGCAAGATTTGTCTGAGTTATTGTCCGGTACATGTGGGATATAATAGCCTAATTTTGTGTATTTTGTTGTATCCTTGTTTAGCTTCTAGTGTAGTTTTTTTTTTGTTTAACTTCACAAGAAAATTAAATGAATAAATGTGTAATTAAAACTTTTTACCTATATTAAATAATAATACTATAAAAATACGATACATATGATTTTTTTTTACTTGTCTTCTATTCAAGTCAGCCACTTTTAGTGGTTGAATTATTTTGAAGTTTCAATTTTTCTAAATAATTATAAGTACAAAGTAAAATGCTAAAACATGATTTGAGTAAAAATTAAATTTAAAACATAAATATAATAATACTTTATCATCAATTAAAAATATATCAAATATGGAGGTCATTGCTGATGCAAATGAGTTGAGGTGGATGTTGAACGCCATGTTTAGTACTTCAAATTGTAAAAGAAAATGTTTTAAGAAATTGAAATTTAAAGCCTGGCATTAAATTTTTTTTTACTACTTTTTTTGCTCGGCCATCAAAATGATTATATTAAAAATAAAACAACCACTGAAAACAGTGGGATTACAAAGATAAAACAACATAAAAAATAACCCAACCAAAAGGATACACCAAAATAAAACCAGAAAACACCAGTAAACCATATAAAACAAGCCACATAAAACAGCTCTAAAAGTCAACTAGAGAAAAATCACCACCACACGAGCACGATCAAAACTCGGCATTAGCCATGCTGTTGGCGTTGCGGAACAACACCATAAAGACACCATGACACATTCACAAGAATGCCACCATAAAGACACTCGTTGCCTTCAAGTCTTCCTCTGAGATTAGTCAAGCATTTATCCAACTCCATTACCTCCGAGTTTAGAACCCTAAGTTCACTCAATTGATGAAGATCCTCCATCAGCTTCACAAAGACAACAGCCTTAGTGTACAAGTTCCAAACTCCATCTCGATTACGTGGTATTTAATTGAAGAACACGGCACCATGTGTGTGAAGCCATGTAAATGTTATATACAAATAGTAAGCATTGTTTCTATTATCGTAAAACAGTGAAATTTTAAAATCAAATAGCTTCTAGGTTCAATTTAAATGATTAGAACGTAGAACTGAAAAGCCAATTAAATGATTGAACGGCAATTCTATGCGCCAACTACAAATTGAAACAACAATTCTTCAATGAACTTCAGAAATTAAATTAGATACCATCCATTAGGTTTGGACTAAAACTCAAGTACATTAACCCTTAAAATAGTGTCTTTAAACAGATTTACACCTCAATTATTAATACAATCCGAACAAGAAGCTACCGTCTATTGGTTCAAAAGGTTAAAACTACAATCGGAGGGGTGTGCCAGAACGATGCAGCAGTGCAAAACAAAGACGACACTCGAGAACCCCAATAGCAAGCTATTGTTAATGAGCTCTCCCCCTAAAAATATTGATTTAATATCATGCGGATCAATGATCCACGTATCAGATATTAAACTGATAAGAACAGATACTACACTTGATCTTAGCCAAAAGGCCGAGAAAGGTATGAGCTTAAACTCATCTTGATATTTCTTTTATAATGCGTCTCTGCCTTACCCTTGGCTTGCGCTCTCTATATGGGATTTCGACTATGTCAGAAGGAACTTTTAGTTTGCTATGGACAAAACTAGTATAATTTTTCCTGCACAGCACATTGCATGTTGGTGAATTTGCACATGTAAATTTTTGGATATTATAACACTAGTCCTCTTATTGCAGCTTGATATAGGTCAAAAGATGAAGAAGCAATCAGTCTTTCCAACTATGCAATATTAGTAGGTAAGCCATTAAATACTAAAGAAGAATTCGCAAACTGTAAGGTTTACATTACATGGAAGTTTCTGTTTGTATACTTTTGCAAAGGTTTCTATCTTTACTTTGGGAATTGTTGACGTCCACAATTTATTAAAATATGTTATATTTTACATTTACCGTAATTAAAGCATCTTATGAATTAATGTCTTACACTAATTTTTAAATTAATTAATTTTTTATTCAGAAAAAGAGTTTCGAAGCCCAATTGCAGGTGACATAATTTTGAATAGGAAGATTTGTAGCTGCTTTGATGGATATGATAGGAGAGATAATGGAAGACTTAGTTCTTCCGGATATGGTATTGGCAGCAATTCAAGGAAAGCTGTTGAAATGAGCAGGCCTAGTTCGTCCGTCCGGTGACGTTCCACAAAACCTGAAGCTATCAACTTGCCTTTGAGTCCAAAACGCTGTTACAGGTAGCCTCTTCATAGGAAATGGAGTGGCTCATCAGTTGGAAGCTGATGTTGTTAACAACATAAAATCTCTTTATTTTGACCGACATATTTCAACATTGAATTATTAGATTTATTCTGTTTTCAGCTAAAAACAATTTATGCCTTCCTTTATCTCCTCTAGTCTTATATGTGACCATTTTGGAATTTCTGGGAGGCTCCCTTTGGGGCTAAATACTTATAATTGTGTCGAAACCAACTGATATTTGCCTTGCCCAATTAATTATGTAGTCCAAAAAGAACCATCAATCAAAGCCATTAAAATATAAGCTCGCTCTCATTAAAGCTGCTCTGCCATTTCATCTTTGGAAACAATGGACACCGACATCGCAAGAACATAACAGTTGTCCGAGGAATTTATAGGACGGAGCAAGAGTCGCTGGTCATAACCTTACTTGAACAGTATCTGTTCAATAGGCACGAATCTCTGGTCATAACCTTACTGAAGCTGTGTAGAGGATCGTTTCCTCCCGACTGCAATTGAGGTCACTACTGTCTACCCTAGACCATGAGACTCAATGATCACCCATCGACTCCGTTTATATGCCGCACCCCGTACAGGGATGTTTAAACATTGTGAGGTGCTCTCTCTTTATATGGTCCACCCTTACGTTTTGTTTATCATATACTAGGGATGTGGACTAATTGTGTGGTTGTATTCTTTAAAAAATTTAAACAAAATTCAACATGTATCAATACTTATACTGAATTATCGATATCTTTACTATAGCATCGATACTTTGACTGAAGTTCGTTACTTTCCTTAAGGTATCAGTATTTTACCCTTGGTATCGATACCAAATCTTGATTTGATGTTCGGAAATAAGAGAAATTCATTATGGAACAATGTACACCTTTATTCCCTAACTCTCTCAGTCATTTCAAATTAGCCCAATATGTTCAAAATATGCGGTTTGTCATCCAAGATCATTATCCAACAACTCATTTCTTAAATATATATATGATATTTTCTTAATCGATGAACTCTATGTGGATACCTTTTGTACCAAAATTCATAGAGTTAACACAATTATCAAAGTTTTACAAATAAGTCATTTAGAGGACTTGTATCAGCAAAAATAGTTTACCTTTTCCACATACCATCACTATTGCCAACATTTATCGGTTAATTCATCAATTAAGACTTCCTTAATTCATTTTAAAACATTCACTCACTTGATACTTCAACAGTAAATTTGATGTTCTTCTACGTGTTAGCAAATCTATCGTTTACAATAATTTCTTAACATTATAACTCTCCTATTATTTTTGCCTCATCCTCTTTTCCATTCCACATCCTTTATGTACATATTAGAATGTTTAGCTTTTAGTATAATATGCTTATACGTAACATTAACTATAATTCCACTATTTACTTATGTGTTAATAACAAAGTTGTCCACTTGTGTCATAATCAATTCATTATTTATATTTTGAGCTACAGAATTCGAAATTAAGATCTGCTTGATATTTTTGAAACTGGGCTCAAATATCTTTTTACCATAAAAATTTCAAAATTTATACTTTAGCCAATCAGTATAATAAATTCTTCAAATTTGCCCCTGTTTTGTTGTTTGACAGTTTTGACCTTTCTTTACTAAGAATCAATTATCTACGGGGTTCAGATAATGTTTGTGTTTGATTTTATTGAAAATAGGCTTGTTAAAAATTTAAACATACAAATTTAATTCCCTAATAAGTTTCATAAAATTTTTGATGATTTTTCAAAGTCAGAACAGGAGAACCCGAATTCATTCTAACATTGTCCCACAAAAACTAATATATCTCAAAATCTACAATTCCATTGTTTACACCGTTTATTCTATACAAAATTAGACTCAATAAGCTTTAATTTTATCTTTAATTAAACCTCTAACTAAATTTCCATGATTTTTTGGTGAATTTTCATAGTTGAGCCACTGCTGGTGTCCAAGTTGTTTTAATGGAAATATTTTCTTTCCCATGGTTCTTTACTAGAGGTGCTCGTGGGTTGGGTCGGACCTAAGCATGATATTAGTATAATTTATGCTTGTCTAAGATTGGCCCAACCTAAAACATGGGCTTAAAATTTTGCCCAAACTCTCATATATCTACAAAAGGCTAACCCAAGATCATTTTAGGTCCGCCCATATTATTTTTAATTTTTTTAAAAAATATTTATTTTATATTATTTTAATATTTAATAATTTTATACATTTTTATTTATTGAATTTTTTATATAGTCATCTTAACACTATTTTAATGTTTACATTAGAGTAGTATTATATGTTTTGTATAAGTTTATCTTTTTAATGTGTTTTAAATTATATAATATATAAAAACAATATAATATAAAGTATTATAAACTTAAAAATGGGTCAGGCTAAGAGCGGAAGCCAAAATCTAATAAGAGAGAAATAAAATTTTTGAATTGAAAACTAAGAAGAAAAATTAAGGTGGAACAATTTGTTTATGAAATTAAGGTGTTCAAAATATTTGAAGGATTTAGCATTTTAATATTTATTTTATTTGTAAGAGATTAGTATTTAAAAATACAGACAATAGCAATTCAAATAATCAAATTTATTCATTTGATGAAGTGTTGGACATAATAATGAGAGATTGTGATAAACTTGTTGAGCAAGGTTATGAAAATGGAGTGTAGGAATACACCTTCTAAGTTAGATGAAAATAGCACTTAAATTCGGTCTATTGAAATATATAACTTTAATAAATTCGGTGTTTAAAATTTCTAACTGAGTTAACATAGTAATTACTACCAGAGATAATAAAAAGAAAACGTAAAATAGAATAGAAAAAGCAGAAACTAAAAGTAATGAAAGAGCAATAAAAATTGAGAATTGGAAAAGAAGAATAATAAGTATTACATGGCTAACAAACCTCTTGACCAATGATAAGAAAGTTGTAAGCTTAATTTATTGTGAGAACTTGATGAGGTGTTAAGCAACTATGAGAGGTCGTGATAAACTGGTTGAATAAGGTTACTGGAATGAAGTGTAAGAATACACATTCTAAATTCAATCGTATGGATGGAGTATGGCTCGGATTATATGGATGGAGTAAGCTTGGTTTCAATTCACTTTCATATGAGTTGCACCATTTTTCCCTCTTTTCACGGCTTCATACTCTTCTATAGGTTGTTTGTTTAGGGAACTTGGGTCTTTCTTCTGAAAACATAACATTTTAACCACGATGAGATTGCTAACCTTGTTTTCCAAAGTAGAACAACTGTTTGTTGAGTTTCAATAATTTTTATAATTGTAACGATCCGGTTTCTAGTGGTGTTGAAAAAGACGGGTTTGAGACTCCATTTCCGTAAACCAATCCCGTAAATATTATTAAATACTTACAAAGTTATTATATAAGTGAATTGAATTTTGGATAAGTAATTTAGTCGAAATTGTGTTTAATTAAGGTTTAGTGACTAAATTCTAAAGTCCAATCACTATAGATTTTTAATTAAGAAATGACTTGAGGACTGACATTGCAATTAACCAAAGATCCAAAATAGCAATTAAATCATATTTAAATGAAAAATAGTGAATGGTAAGATTTTTTAGTCACTAACCTAAGTTAATTAAGGTTAAATTAGTTAAAACACAATTAATTAAACCAAATTACAAATTAATCCTATTATAAATAAGACAATTTGGTGGAATGAAAGAGAAACTTTCTGTCATCTTCCACCTACAAACCATGAAGAGAAAAACAAAAGGTTCCAAGGGTTTTCAAAGTTTTGGTCACTAATTAGATGTTACAATCAAGTCATTTTCTTGTAATTTTTTATGTTTTTGAGGTCATGGGAGCTTGATTTAGCTTACCCATGTACCAATTTGTAAAACTGTTAAAGTTTTAGAAAGTTGCCATTGTTGATTTCTTGAAGTTTTAGGTGTTAAATTGATAGATTTGAAAAGTTTAGATGTGAAAAAAGGACTGAATTGTAAAGTTAATTTATAACTTTGTACATTAGGGACTAAACTATATAAAATATTAAATTGGCAGTAGAAATAAGAAATAGGAGGTCTCTGATAGGCATTAGTGAAATTAGATTTCAATTCAGAGCTTTAAATTGAAAGTTAGGTTAGTCTCGGTTTTACGGACTAAATTGGATAAATTGTGAAATATGTGTGACTTTGTAATTATTTGTGATTTGAGCTGGAATTTAATATTATGTATTGTCAGGCTATTAGTCGTAGCAAAATACGATGCGGGAACGTCAATAGGGAGAGGAAAGATGAAAGCCGATGACGAGTAACTCGAGTGTTTGATTTGTATTTCTATGATTTGATTAATTTCAATTGTTGCATAGTTACCTTGTTTTGCATGTTATGGTAATGAGGTGAGTTAAAAATGATTAATCAAACTAAACAAATACGATGTTGGTTGATTATCAAGATAAAGGATAAAATTGAATAAAATTAAAATTAATATCACTTGATGAAAATACGAAATTTTGATCCCTCAGCTTTCTTAAAATTACATTTTGACTTTAAATTTTCCTAAAATTAAATTTTGACCTCGAAAATTTTGCGTCCTCTATAGCTTGGTCTTTCTGGGTATGTCAGAACACCCCAATCAGCATCCGGGTGTGTACTGCCACCTTCAGCTATTTCGATAGTCAGCCTAGGCTCATGATGCCTTCCACTGCCACCTGAAGACAAAGGAAAAGAAGACAAAATCGGTAAGATAAAAAAGGAGAAAATGAGAGGGAAAGGGGTCAGATATCAATAAAAACAAAGCAAAAACAAAAAAAAATAGAACAAACAGCTCCAAAAGCCGCACCCCACCGCCACCGCGACCATCACTCTTCCATCGCCTGCACCGCCGCACCACCACCATCACCGAACCAAGCAACCAAGCCATGATAGAGAAAAAAAGCAAAAAATAAAACAAGAGCAGCAAAGAACAACAAAAAAATAAAACAAGAAAAGGAGTAGGAGCCATGACCACCGAGCACGGGCAGCGGCACCTTTCAATTTGGGACTGTCAAAATTAGAGAGAAAAATAGGGGAAAGAAGAAAAGAAAAAAAAGAATGGGAAGGAAGAAGGGGATGTTAGCGGCTGAAACACCATAGGCCAAGGAGACGGCGGTGGCGGTGAAGGAGGCTAGGGTTTGAAAAAAAGAAAAAGGAAGAAGAAAGAGATAAAAAAAAGGAAAGAAAGAAAAAAAGAAAAAAGAAGAGAAAAAAATAAAAAAATATAGTCGGGACAACCCGACACAACCCATCCGATCCGGAGCTGACCAGGATTCGACCCGATAGCAGCCAGCAGCACCTCTAATAGGCCCAAATCCACCATATCTAACAAGCCTGTCCAGCAGCAGCCCAAGTCTTTAACAGCAAGCCAGCACCCAGCAAGCAGGCCAGACAACCCAGAAGTAGGCAGCCCAACAGTAGGCCTGTTAGCAGAATAAAGAAAAAAAGAAAAGAAAAAAACAACAGCAGCCTAGATTCGGCAGGCCCAACTGCAGTAGCCCAACAGCACAACCAGCCCACCCCAGCAGCCAGCCCAGTAGCACCGAGCAAGCTGGTTCAGCAGGTCCAACAGTAGAAAAAAAAAGAAAAAAAAGATAAAGGGAAAAGAAAAAAAGAAAAGAAAAAAAGAGCTCAAGTCGTGTAGCCTGATTCGGTCAAAACCATAACTTTGGGTTTTTGGTAAACTCTCGATCTTTTTTATTTTATTTATTTAGTCTCTGTATTTAAATATTATTCCATTTTAATTAAATTAGCATTTTCATGGCATTTTTGAAATATTATTTTGTTTATTCCATTTTATAATTTTAAATTTAAATAATTTCAACAAATAAGGCAACTAATCGATTTGACATTAAGCTGTTGATTTCATCGCTATGTTGGGTGAATATACATGAGCCAAGAAAAAAATAATAAATAAAATTAAAAGTCTAATAAAAACAGTCCAAATACATGAGCCTAATGTGGCCTAAACCGTTTTTAACCCAAATTAGCCTAAACCTAAGCCCAATATTCTAGCCTAAACCAGAAGTCAGAAACCTTAGCAGCCTGCACACACGCCAGTTAGCATCTGTACGTGCCACGCCACAGCCACCAAGGCCTTCGTCCTCACGTGCCGAGCCTTTACCCTCGCGCGCGCTTTCCCACGTACGCCATCGCTACGTGCCACACCTCCATGCGCTGTGCCAAGCCACGCCACGTTACCATACGGCCTCTGTATACCTGCAAGAAGGAGAAACAAACGAAAAAGGCATAGAAAGCAAGCAAAAAGAATTGAAACCGCCAGCAAATTAGAAAATAGGAAAAGATAAGAAATTGTAAAAAAGGGGATTCGAGGGGGATTTCATTTTTTTAATCTCGACCTATAAAACAAGGGCAGAGCTTTTTTTGTAAGGGGAGAGAGAGAGAAAAAAGCACAAAAAAACACACGCATTCGAAATACAAAAAATTTTTGAAAGATCAAAAAGGTGATTTATGGGTTTCTTTCTTCTTTGGCTGATTTAGTTTCATTTTCCGTCTTTCTTTTTCTGATTTTCGAAGCTCATTAACCTTTGGTTAAAAGAAACAGTAAAAAAAAGGGAAACGTACCCAGTGGCCGGACCTTTGCTCTCTCTGTAGTCATCGGAGTTGTAGTGAGGGGAGAGGGCTCTGAGGTGACATTTCGTCGAAGCGGCGCAGAGGTTTTAGTTTAGGTTTTTTTTAGTTTTAGCAGTAGGTTTTAAAACGTCGCCATTTGTAGCTAATGCGATAGCTTCAAATCGGAGTCGTCTGGTGGCCCTCGACCTGCGCGGTGACCCGACCCAGGGGAAGGATCCGCGTGTTTTGGGTCTGAGGGGATTTTTGCGCACGTAGTCCTTTTTTTATGATGCATTCAAATAAACCTTTATATTTTGTTTACATTTGGCCGTGCATTTTGTGTTCATTCCGTTTTGGTCCGCGCAAAGACGCTGTGTTTTGGGGGTATGGGAAATATTTCCATTTGGTCCCCATGTTATCCGCATGTCGCACTTTGACTCGCCATTTTATTCTGTTTTTGACATTTTTCCTTTGATTTTGTTTGATTTCTAATTTACTCCCAATTAATTCATCTTAATATTTTTTCTATAAATTCATCACTTAATGCTATAAATCTTTTATATTTTTAGATATCATCTTAATATAATTTATGCATACCTTTTTGTTTGTTTTCATTCATGAACGCATATATATATAATAAACTTTAAAATTTTTTTAATAATGCTTTATAGTTTTATATATATACGTATTGGAAATACCTTTGTTATTCTTATGATCTTATGGGTTGTTTAATTTAGGTAGCATGTATATATGTTTGCATTATATGTATCGTTGTTTAATCATGTTCTTTTTGTAAGAATTGATTTTCTATTAAAGCTTCATAATCGTTTTATGATCCTAAAAAAAGGGGCTTGGCGTTCATAGATTCCCGAGAGAATTATGCCCTAACTTACTGGGCTTCGATTCTTCTCGATGAACTTAGATAATCAAGCGCCCATTTTATAATAAAAAAACCTCCAATTATTAAAATAAAATTCTTAAGATTTCAAAATGTTAGATCCTAACTTACTGGATATGACATTTTGTTATCTCGATTTTAAAAGAATAAAGGCAATGTCGGTTGTTTAAGAATTTCGAGGGATCAAACCCTAACTTATTGGGTTCAAATTTCTCGATTGACTTAAATAATCGAATCTCCACTTTAAATCACGTGATTTTCTAAAAAAGAGAACAAATCTAATTTCAAAGATTGAATTGTTTTACCCTAACTCATTGAGTGTGGCAATTTATCTCTGCGAAACGAGTACATCTTATTGCTCAACTTGGTTTATTAAAATTTGAAATTAAAAAGGGTTGTATTTTTTAAAATCTTTTCAAAATTTTCGACATTAAAACATCAAACAATCAATTCGGTACTAATTTTGGGCATCACGAGGGTGCTAACCCTTCCTCGTGAGTAACCGACCCCCGAACCTATTTTCTCAAATCTCGCAGACCTAAAATTTATTTTAATGGTGAACCGATCACACCTTAATAAAAGACCGGTGGTGACTCCCACTTTATTTTTAAAGGTCGATCCCTGTTTTTCAAATTTAAAATTGGTTTCGACAGCTATGTTAGGTGAATATCATTGGCTCGTGTTAAATACGGGACACCCTTCTAGAAAATCGAGAAATTCAAAAATTCTCATGTTTTAATAAAATGTTTATTTTGTAAAATATCAAATTATATTTTAAAGGATATATAATAATATGTAACTTATCAAATTTTTTAACGGATCACGATTAAATATTAAATTGAACTCGTATTTTTAAAAATTAAGACAACGTGCGCTTAACGAGATACCAATTTTGGTCATTACGATGGTGCTAATACCTTCTTCGTGCGTAACCGACTCCTGAACCCTAATTTTCTCTGAATTTTGACGTAGACCTAAAAACGACTCTTTTTTAAAGATAATTTAAAAGATAATTTTTCTTTTTTAAAAAAAGAATTTAATAGGTGTCCGATCACACCTAGAAAAAATCGGTGGCGACTCATATTTTTTTAAAAAAAATCGAGACTCTGTTTTCAAATTTTCAATAATCACTTCGACTAGCGCTCGTGCCAAATTTTTAGGTCGCTACAGCTGGCGACTCCACTGGGGACATCCTTTTTTCTTTTAGAGTCGAGTCTGATGTTAAATGTTTGTTGTCAAAATTTTAAAAATTCCTTGTTCAAATTAACTTTTAATCGTGATCCTTGAATTTTGTTTTTGAAAAGTCATGCATCTGTATCATGTTGTAAATATTTTTCTAACTTGTTTTTATCTTTTTGCTTTTTAGCTTTAAATTTTACTATTTTGGTTTTTAGTAAATAAAAAAACAAAAGGTTTATGAGTTTCTCCCCACACACTGTGCACTTGCATTCTTGCATAACATGAGCCCTCTACCCGAGCTCCGTCCGTTTAAGTGGAAGTAAACGCTACGCCTTCATGAGTTAACTTGTCCCTTCTCACAGGCTAGTGAAATACTTCCGGGTTACATATGACTTATGCTTTTGTGAGTTAACTTGTCCTTCCGCATAGGCATAAGTAAATGTAATCCCTTGAATTGAACTCATAAGCCTGTGATGGGTGATGATTGAGGCTCCGTACTAGCCTTAGTAGGCAACAGTATGGACAATTCGAGTACCTTTCTAGAACCAAAACCACATATAGTGAATCGTACAAGCTACCCAATTAGAGCCATACCGAACCTCCGTCTATTGGATAGTTACCAAATAAGTACACGGGAACGTTGTCCTCTACCTTGTTTTTCTTTTACATTTACATTTTTACGAAGGAATCGGGTCCGTGTAATAGATTTGGGATCGGGTAGATTATCTGATAAGTATGTGGGGTAGGTTTGTTTCGTAGAGCATGATAGGGTAAAAACATGGGTCAGTTTCTCCAAAAAATGCATGATTAAATAGTTTATTAGATTTATCATGGTTTTTCATCCGTTTATATTTGTTGTCAGTACTACCTAAGGTTATTTGTCTTCATTTTATTTCTCATCATGCCTCATAGGCATCCTATTAGGAAGGTGTTGATTAGAGGTTGGTTGCCAAAAAAAGGGTTTCTAATGGAAGAGTCAATTACGCAAGTAACCGAGAAAAATGCTGTAGTCTGAGACTGGTCTTTGAGGACCCAGAAAACAAAAAGGGACAATTCAAATGAAGGATACATCTCCAATATTCCCGAGCTTGTAACTTTGAATGTGTAATGCCCCAAAATTTCTAATTTCGTTATTGTAAAAATATAACATAAATATTTTTCAGCTTTAGTGGTTATGTGTTCTGGAAGTGTTTGCGAGGTCCCAAGTTCAAGCCTTCGCTTGGGTAAATTTTGGTATTTTGAATGAAGTATGTCTTACTATTGGGTAAATTACATTAGAATGGGCCTGCTAGTCTGGTGGTTAAATAGTGTGTTATTATGGTGGAGGTCTTGTGTTCGAATCCCTATGTAGGCAAGGGTATTATTTTTTGCTCAGATTTCAGGATAAAGTTGTGTAATAGGGGGATTCTGAGTAGTGGATGTGTAGTGGGAATTAGGGGATAAGATTAAGGGATTTTGGGGGTATCGAGATTTTATTTTCTTTTTTTTCCCATAACCAAATTTTGACTCTCTTTTCCAAAAAAAATATTTTGCTATCTATTCTTCTCCCTCTCCTCTTGTAAAAATTCTCTGAGTTTTTCCATCTTTCTCTTCTTTTTCTTCTTCTTGATTTTTCCCTAATCCATTTATTGTTTTGGTTTGAATATTTACTGTGTTGAAATGCCATTAAATGTATGTATGATCAATGGACGTTGAATAATGTAGTAGAACTATTGCATGATACTGCCATGATGTTTTGGATATTTTATAGCTTAATTATTCCTAGGAACTATAAGCTTGGACCTTGGTATGTTGATTCTTGCTCAGACATGTTTTTAATGTTTTGAACTGTTATTTTGGTTGTTTTGACATTAGTTTAAAGAGGTAAATGATGCATGTTGATTAGATATTTGTTGGGATGGATTAAATGCTTAGATGTGTTGTATTTTTGTGGTCTGGAGCAGAGGTATCGATATTCGGGTTATAAAAACGATACCTTTGTGATATTTTGATGTGCAGGAAGTCAATATTGTAATTTGATATCGATACCTTACCACGAGTATCGATACTCAGGGTAAAATAATCGATACTTTAATAGGGGTACCGATAATTTTCGAGACATCGATTTTTAAATGAGAAATAAAATGTTAATTTGGTATCGATTTTCTAATTGGTATCGATACACTATAAGAGAAATATCGATATCTTTGTTACAATATCGATACCTACGTACTTATTCAAGAATTTTTGCTAAGTGGCTCTAATGCATGTTTAATTGATATAATAAGTTTGTTTGTAGTATGTTGGGCATGTTTTAATGTTGCTTTGATGTATGTTGGACTTAAAATTCGCGCGAATGCCTTATAATAAGACTGATTTATTAATAATGTGATAAATTATTATGAGTTCGATGTGTGACGATGGTGTAACATCCTGTTACTCGGGCCCGGCGAATGGACCGGGTATAGGGTGTTACATTGAGCTTCTAGCTCACTCGTTTGTTTAATATGTTTCAGGTTAACTACAGACTTAGGATCGGACAACGTGTGGGAGCTCGGATTGTTTTATCAGTTAATTAAAATATAGTGATTTTCGTAATTATCTATTTTGGGCTTTTGGGATTGTAATATGTTTTTTAGCTGTGTTCTGGTTTTTGTTTAATTTGTTGGTAATTGATATTTTCGAACGTGAAACAACAAAATCACACGAGTTAACAAAATGGATTTTGGTTTTTAAAACTAAAAATTTGATAATTTTACGTTGTAAATTAAGTAATATCTTAAGTGTTTTTTTGTAAATAATTAAATGGTTTTTAACAAATGTTTACCTTAGTTTTGGAAATGATCTGTCAACATTAATATTTCTAAACACATGAGTTCGAATTTAATTTCTGGGTTGGAAATAGTGTTTCCGAACTTAAGTTCTTGAGAATTTTGCCAAAACTTAAGTTTTCGAAACGCACAACTAAGTTTGATTAAATCGGAAGTTTTCAAACAAGATCAAGTTAAGAGCTATTTTGTAAAATAAATAAGTTCTATGCGTAATTTTTCCAAAATAACATAGAAGTTTGCTAAAAATATTATTTTCAGAATTCTCAGTTTCTAAAGCTAGGATTTAACTTCTAGGTTTTAAAACAAGCTAATGTAATTTCTCCAAATTCGGTCATCACGTCTAGGCCAAGTTTAGGGTGTTACATAAATCTTAAGCTAAACTTTTCAAAAGTACTTCTCAAAATCACTTTTCCATAACACTTTTTTAAAAATACTTTTCAAAAGCAATGCTAAACGAGTTAATGAAATAAGATATAAAGAAAGTAAAGGATAAGTGTTAGAGAAAAATGAAACAAAAAGTATGTTGTGAAATACTAATTTGACCTAGGGACTAAATTGTAAAGATATGAAAAGTTTCGTAGTCCAAGTGTAAATACTTAAAATGTGAGGGGTTAAAGTATAAATATGGAAATGTTGAAGGGCTAATAGTGAAAATATATTACAGATAAAAGAGTCTAAAAAATAAGGAAAATGAATGAATAAGGACTAAATTGGATATATAAAAATTATGAGGGACTAAATCATAATTTATCAAATTAAGTGATTATTCAAGGATGAAATTTTTAAGGATTATGAAGGGCTAAATGGTCAATTAGCATGAGAAAGAATTCTAGAGTGTAATGATGACATGGGAGATATTTTAATGATATTTTAAATTAAATAATTAGATAAATGTTATAATATTAATATTTTAATTAGATTTTGTTAATATTTTATTATGCAAATGATTGGTATAAAAAGAGAGGAAATATGAAGGGAATTCACCATCTTTTCACATTTCAACATGAGAGATAGCTAGAGAAAAGAAAGTCTTATTTTTCTTACAACTTAGTCTTTTGCCATGAAAATCCACCTTTTCATCTTGAAAATTTCCTTAGACACCAAAGAGAAAAGATAAAGTAGAGATTCTATAGAATATGTTCATCAATTTAGAAGGAAAAAAATAGTAGATGAAAGTGAAGAAAATGAGAAGAAAAGGGAATGAAAGTGGTGAAGTTAAGGAAGGAAGGGAAATGAAGAAGAGAGGAAGAAATTCTTGACAAAGGGGGTAAGTTTTATACTAACCCTGCTTGTATTTCAATAGATTGAGTTAAATATGTTGTGAATGAGATTTATGAAACATGTATTGTGATTTAAATACTAGAAATAAAAAGTATTTGATAAAGTATAGAGATTTAAAATGCTAAATTGGTAAATAAGAGAAAATGTGATTTGTATTGTGAAAAGTACTGAGATTAAGAAATGAATATGTAATGTACACATAAACATAAGTGATTAAATTGAATAGTAATCAAAATATGGTGATTATGTATGATTGAATTAAAGATAGTGCAAAGAATAGACCTGTTCATTGGTCGGGCTACCTGCCAAGGCCCGAAGGTCTGCCCAAAATTTGGGGTGGTTTGGGTAAAAGTATTAGGCTCAAAAAATGAGTTTAGGCAAAAAAAATTAGGGCTGTTTAAAATATGGGTCGGGCTTGAGCTTAAAAATAGGCTCGAGCTTGAAAATTCAAGCCTCGAGCCCGACCCAGCCTGACCCATTTTTAAGTGTATAATACTTTATATTATATTGTTTTTATATATTATATAATTTAAAACACATTAAAAAAGATAAACTTATACTAAATATATAATACTACTGTAATGTAAACACTAAAATAGTGTTAAGATGACTATATAAAAAAATTCAATAAATAAAAATGTATAAAATTATTAAATATTAAAATAATATAAAATAAATATTTTTAAAAAAAATTAAAAATAATATGGGTGGACCTAAAATGAGCTTGGGTTAGCTTTTGCAGATATATACGAGTTTGGGCAAAATTTTAAGCCCATGTTTTGCGTTGGGCCAATCTTAGACAAGCATAAATTATACTAATATCATGCTTAGGTCCGACCCAACCCACGAGCACCTCTAGTAAAGAACCATGGGAAGAAAATATTTCCATTAAAACAGCTTGGACACCAGCAGTGGCTCAACTTTGAAAATTCACCAAAAAATCATGGAAATTTAGTTAGAGGTTTAATTAAAGATAAATTTAAAGCTTATTGAGTCTAATTTTGTATAGAATAAAAGGTGTAAGCAATGGAATTGTAGATTTTGAGATATATTAGTTTTTGTCGGACAAGGTTAGAATGGATTCGGGTTTCCCTGTTCTGACTTTGAAAAATCATCAAAAATTTTACAAAACTTATTAGGGAATTAAATTTGTATGTTTAAATTTTTAACAAGCCTATTTTCAAGAAAATCAAACACAAACATTATCTGAACCCCGTAGATAATTGATTCTTAGTAAAGAAAGGTCGAAACTGTCAAACAACAAAACATGGGAAAATTTGAAGAATTTATTATCCTGATTGGCTAAAGTATAAATTTTGAAATTTTTATGGTAAAAATATATTTGAGCCCAGTTTCAAAAATATCAAGCAGATCTTAATTTCGAATTCTGTAGCTCAAAATATAAATAATGAATTGATTATGACACAAGTGGACAACTTTGTTATTAACACATAAGTAAATAGTGGAATTATAGTTAATGTTACGTATAAGCATATTATACTAAAAGCTAAACATTCTAATATATACATAAAGGATGTGGAATGGAAAGGAGGATGAGGCAAAATTAATATGAGAGTTATAATGTTAAGAAATTATTGTAAACTATAGATCTGCTAACACGTAGAAGAACATCAAATTTACTGTTGAAGTATCAAGTGAGTGAATGTTTTAAAATGAATTAAGGAAGTCTTAATTGATGAATTAACCGATAAATGTTGGCAATAGTGATGGTATGTGGAAAAGGTAAACTATTTTTGCTGATACAAGTCCTCTAAATGACTTATTTGTAAAACTTTGATAATTGTGTTAACTCTATGAATTTTGGTACAAAAGGTATCCACATAGAGTTCATCGATTAAGAAAATATCATATATATATTTAAGAAATGAGTTGTTGGATAATGATCTTGGATGACAAACCGCATATTTTGAACATATTGGGCTAATTTGAAATGACTGAGAGAGTTAGGGAATAAAGGTGTACATTGTTCCATAATGAATTTCTCTTATTTCCGAACATCAAATCAAGATTTGGTATCGATACCAGGGGTAAAATACTGATACCTTAAGGAAAGTAACGAACTTCAGTCAAAGTATCGATGCTATAGTAAAGATATCGATAATTCAGTATAAGTATTGATACATGTTGAATTTTGTTTAAATTTTTTAAACTATGTATGTATTGGTCATCCGCTCCTCTTTTCCTTGGTTGAGCACATCCCTGTACAAATTAAACTTTCAAGAAGAAAATGGCCAACTCATGTCTTATGAATACCCTTTTTTTATTATGTAGACTTCACTTCAATAAAAGTTGTGGCGTATGGAACAAATAAAGTTCAATCAATGTGTTCTATTATGTACTTTAGTCATGAAACATGACTTACACTAATTAGGATAACATACGCTTTCGGTTTTTTGAAATAGAGGTTGGACGATGGGTTTATAAATATAGATATTGTTTATACACTTAATAATCCTAAATGATATCATAATGTTTCAATCTTAAATTAGTAAATAAGAAAAATTCACTTACATTCAGGTGTATTATACATAGCAACAATGAGCATGTTTTTTATATTTATTGGTATTTTAAAAGATCGATATTTGATATTGAAAAGTATTTAACACATTACTATAAAATTAAGAATAATGTTGACAAAATAAAACAATATTATTATTGACAGAAATTGAGATTGGGAAATGTTAATTACTGCTTAGAAGCATTGAAAGGTAAAAATGTTCTAGATCTTTATGGCCCCAATGCAACTTGAATCCCACATTGCTAGCATATGGTAAACAAAACATAAGAGGTGGTGTATAAGGAGAGAGGATAGGGCAACATTAAAACATACTTACCTGGACAGGGTCAATGAGTGATCATGAAGACTCATGGCCTAGAGTAGTGACCACCATTGCACTTGGGAGGGGTGCTGCTTTAAGGTCTCCCCAGGAGGGAGAGCCTATGTCATAATTTGTGGCAGTAGGGCTTGCGTGCGCGCAGCCTCTACCAATTTCAAGCTGTAAAAAGTAATTTGTAACATAATATAGGACATAATTCTTTGTTACGTACGGATAAATAGCTTGAAAAGCTCGCGGGAGTGAAAAAAGTGTAAGAGAGAGACAACCTTGTGAGTTGTGACCATTCCATGCTAGTTGATACCAGCAGGAAAGGGTCAGTTGATACCAGCATGGATCTGTGTTCACGCAACCCCTACCAATTTTAAGTTAATAAAATAATTGTATGTCAATCGTAGGATTTAATAATGAATATGACATAATTTTTATGAAGCAATCTCCGAGTATGTTTAAAAGCATATATTTCAAGAAGCTCTCGCAGAAATAAAAGTGCGGCAAAGTCCATCAGGCAATCTTGTGATCATTTCATGCTATTTGATTTACAAATTAAAATTATATAAACCGAACAAGATTGGATATGTCAACTAGTAGAACTAATGTTTTTAAAATACCGAATAAATTTAACATTGTACATTTATTTTTCTTCATAAGCAATAAGCATTAGAAAATAAAGTCTAGCTCACCATGTTGTAATCCCATAAAGCCAAGCCTCAAATAAATTATGTCAAATAAATATTAGAATAAATTACATTATTAGTCACTTAATTTTTAATATATTTCTATTTGATCATCAAACTACAAAAATTTTTAATTTTATCACTATCGTTTTTAATTGATTCTGTTTTAGTTACTCTTTGTTTAATCCTTAATGAAAATGATGAAAATGATGGTGTGAAATTTTTAAAGAATACAACCACACAATTAGTCCACATCCCTAGTATATGATAAACAAAACGTAAGGGTGGACCATATAAAGAGAGAGCACCTCACAATGTTTAAACATCCCTGTACGGGGTGCGGCATATAAACGGAGTCGATGGGTGATCATTGAGTCTCATGGTCTAGGGTAGACAGTAGTGACCTCAATTGCAGTCGGGAGGAAACGATCCTCTACACAGCTTCAGTAAGGTTATGACCAGAGATTCGTGCCTATTGAACAGATACTGTTCAAGTAAGGTTATGACCAGCGACTCTTGCTCCGTCCTATAAATTCCTCGGACAACTGTTATGTTCTTGCGATGTCGGTGTCCATTGTTTCCAAAGATGAAATGGCAGAGCAGCTTTAATGAGAGCGAGCTTATATTTTAATGGCTTTGATTGATGGTTCTTTTTGGACTACATAATTAATTGGGCAAGGCAAATATCAGTTGGTTTTGACACAATTATAAGTATTTAGCCCCAAAGGGAGCCTCCCAGAAATTCCAAAATGGTCACATATAAGACTAGAGGAGATAAAGGAAGGCATAAATTGTTTTTAGCTGAAAACAGAATAAATCTAATAATTCAATGTTGAAATATGTCGGTCAAAATAAAGAGATTTTATGTTGTTAACAACATCAGCTTCCAACTGATGAGCCACTCCATTTCCTATGAAGAGGCTACCTGTAACAGCGTTTTGGACTCAAAGGCAAGTTGATAGCTTTGTTGGAAACGTGATGGGCCGAAAATTTACTTTTTATTACACACTCAATATATTACAATACGAAGATTACAAATATTTTCTCAATGACTAGATAGTCTAGCTGCTGCTAGATTTTAACTCACTCAAGGTTTGCTAACCTTCTCACTCTCACTCACGTTGCTTCTCTTATTTCTTTTTTCTTCTCATTTTTCTTCATTACAACACAAGTTCAAGCCTCTATTTATAGGCTGATAAAGTGACAACAAATGTGGCTATTAATCCACTTAATTTCCAGCCACAAAACATCTCAATAATGGAGCACTTTGTATGGCTAAAATTTCAGCACTTTGCATGGCACAAAATTGCTCCACGTCTCATGCTTCTAGATTATGCTTGGAGTGGGTTTGATTTCTAACACTCCCCCTCAAACCCAACTTTCATACCGAGCTTCTCTTTGAATTTGTTGAATGTCTCCACTTTCAACGGCTTTGTGAAAATATCTGCCAGTTGATCTTCTGTCCTGCAATGGACCAACTCCACGTTTTTGTTTTTCACTTGCTCTCGGATAAAATGATACTTCGTATCGATGTGCTTGCTTCGGCTGTGCGACACCGGATTCTTGGCAAGTGATATAGCGGATTTGTTGTCAACGTAGATGGTAATTGGACCTTCATTTGAAACACCTATTTCTTCCAAAATATTCTTCAACCACATTGCTTGGCATGTACAAGTTGCTGCGGCCATATACTCTGCTTCACATGTTGAGAGAGCAATTGTTTGTTGCTTCTTTGACGACCATGAAAAAACTGCGGAACTGATGTGGAATGCATATCCGGAAGTGCTTTTCCGATCATCCAAGTCTCCCCCATAATCGCTATCTGAGTAGCCAACTAATTTTGAATCTTGTGAGTGGGTATAGAATAAACCATGGTTCATCGTACCTTTGATATATCTCAAAATTCTTTTTGCGGCAATTAAGTGGTCTTGCTTCGGCTTCTCCATGAATCTGCTCACCAATCCTACTGCATATGTAATATCTGGTCGTGTGATTGTCAAATACCTTAAACTTCCAACGAGACTTTTAAACAACGTCGGATTTATCGACTCCCTTGTCGAATCAACACTTAGCTTCATCCCTGGATCAGCTGGCGTGACTACTGGCTTGCAATCCTTCATTTTGAACTTGTTCAAAATCTGCTCCGCATACTTCTTTTGAGAGACAAAAATTCCATCTTGCATTTGTTTCACCTCGACTCCAAGAAAGTATGACATCTCACCGATATCTGTCATTTCAAATTCTTTAGTCATAGCTTTCTTGAAATCATCAGACATACCTGGATTGTTTCCGGTGAAGATCATGTCATCCACATATAGGCATACGATCATGATATCTCCATATCCATTCTTCTTTGTGTACAGGGTGTGCTCGTGCGGGCTTTTGATGAATCCATTTCTTCGGAAGTACTCGTCGATCCTTGTGTTCCATGCTCTTGGGGCTTGCTTCAATCCATACAAAGCTTTCTTCAATCGGTAGACTTTGTCCTCCTTTCCTTGTATGCTATATCCAGGTGGTTGTTCTATGTAGACTTCCTCCTCCAAGTAGCCATTTAGGAATGCAGACTTGACGTCCATCTGATAGATTTTCCATTTGTATTGTGTTGCGACCGCTATGAGAAGCCTAATTGTGTCTATTCTTGCGACTAGAGCAAATATTTCATCATAGTCCACTCCTTGTCTTTGCTTGTAGCCTTTGGCGACTAGTCTTGCCTTGTATTTCTCTACTTTTCCTTCTTTGTTGGTCTTCGTCTTGTACACCCACTTGACACCAATCGGGCTATGTCCTTCTGGCAGACTTGTTAGCTCCCACGTGTTATTCCTTCTTATTGCAGCAATCTCCTCGTCCATGGCCTTCTTCCATTTATTGTTTTCAATTGCTTCTTCGTATGTCACCGGATCACATTCTGTCATTAGACAGAATAGTGAATAATCGAACTGCGTCTCTACAGGTTCCGTAGAATTGTAGATGTCGTTGAGACTCCGTGTTCTTGTGGGTGCTTCATCTGAGCTGCTGCTTCCGCTGCTGCTGGTTGGTGACGAAGGGGCTGTTGTACCAGGACTTTGATCATCGCCTTGTTCTTCTTGGTTGATGACATCATTGTCGTCTTCGTTGAAAAATAATCCTTCCACTTTCTTTTCTTCTTCACTCCATCTCCAGTAATCCGCTTCATCGAACTCGACATCTCTTGAGATAATCAATTTCTTAGTAAGAGGATTATAAAGTCTGTAGGCCTTACTTCTTTTGTCATAGCCTATAAAGATACACTTCTCTCCTCTATCGTCAAGCTTTTTCCTCTGTTGCTCAGGAACGTGTGCATATGCAATGCATCCAAAAATTTTGAGGTGTCCAACTCTTGGCTTGTGATCGCTCCATGCTTCTTCTGGTGTCTTGTGTCTTACACTTTTTGTTGGACATTGATTCAACAGATAAACTGCGCATTCAACGGCTTCAGCCCAGAAAGTTCTCGGAAGGTGTTTACCTTTTATCATGCTTCTTGCCATATCCAGAATTGTCCGATTCTTCCTTTCTGCAACTCCGTTTTGTTGTGGAGTGCGTCTGGCTGTTAACTGATGAATGATTCCATGATCCTTGCAGAAACTTTCATAAAGCTTTGCAGTATACTCGCCTCCTCTATCGGATCTGAGTATCTTCAAATATCGACCACTCTGTTTTTCCACCATTGCTTTGAACTCCTTGAATTTTTCTAGGGCTTCCGATTTTGCTTTGAGAAAATAAACCCAACATTTTCTGCTATAATCATCAATAAAAGTTAGGTAGTACCTGTTTCCACCGAGTGATTCAATGTCGTACGGACCAGATATGTCGGTGTGTACAATTTCCAATGGTCTTCTAGCTCTTCGAGATTTTCCTACTTCAAATTTCTGCCTATGCTGCTTTCCTTTGACACAGGCTTCACACAGTTGATCTGGATGATTAATACTTGGTAATCCATTCACCATATTTGTCTTCGACAACAGCTTCAAGCCAGAAAATCCGAGATGTCCGTACCTTAAGTGCCACAACCATGATTCATTCTTCAGATCCGTCTTCATGCATTTTACTTCTCCAGACTCGATGTCGAGGGTGAAAAGACGATTTCGCGTCATATCAACTCGAACAACTAATTCTCCACTTTTGTTCCTGATGGCGAGTGAGCGGTCTTTCGTATGAACTTCATATCCTTTTTCTAGGAGTTGACCAAGACTGATCAGGTTGCTCTTCAAAGCTGGTACGTAGTAAACGTCTGAGATGTACTTCTTCTCTCCATTCCTTTGTGTTATAACAACCTTGCCCTTTCCTTTGATTTCTGCATGTGAGTTGTCTCCAAAAGTTATTTGTCCATGAACTGTTTCATCTAATTCTGTGAACAGCTCCTTTCTTCCACACATGTGGTTGCTTGCACCGTTGTCGAGATACCACACACTTCTCTTGCGATCTTCATTTTCTCCGTAAGTGAGAAAGACACTTGATTCCACTTTTTCGTTGCCTTCTGCTGCGACTGCTACATGGTTTCTTTCATCCACTTTGTGTGTTGATCTGCACTCGTAACTGAAATGTCCATACTTGTTACAGTTGTAGCATTGTACCTGAGATTTATTTTCTTGAAATCTGCCTCGGCCACGACCTCTAGATCCACGTCCACGGTTGGATGTTTGATAATCTTTATTTTCTTGATATCTCCCATATGATTGATTTCCACGTCCTCGTGATCCTCTTCCTCCTCTGTTTCCACCACGGTAGCCTCCACGGTATCCTCTGCGGTTTCCTCTTCCTTGGCTAAAGTTATTACTTGTTTCTCCGTCGTCGACGGACAACTTGCTATGCAAGGCTTGATCAAGATTTTCACTATCTTCATTTAGCTTCATCTTTTGCTCATGGGCTTGCAGAGAACCCACAAGTTCTTCGAGCGACATCTTTGACAAATCTTTTGATTCTTCGATGGCAACGACTACGTACTCGAATTTGCGTGTGAGTGACCGTAGAATTTTCTCCATCACTCTTACCTCGTCAAGAGTTTCTCCATTTCGTTTCATTTCATTTACCACCGATTTTACACGATTGGCATAGTCATCGATATTCTCGGAGCTCTTCATTTTTAACATTTCAAATTCAGCTCTAAGTGACTGAAGGCGTACCTTTTTAGCTTTTTCTACACCTTGAAATGATTTTTGCAAAATCTCCCATGCATTCTTCGCGTTCTTCACATCTGATATTTTCTCGAAGGTTGATTCATCCATACCTTGAAAGATACTATTCAAGGCCTTTTGATCCTTCTTTCGTGCTTCTCGTAACGCCTTCTTAGCGTCATTTGATAAAGCTGCTTCTGTAGCGGCATCTCCGGGCTCGATGTATCCTTTTTCAACGATCTCCCAACAATCTTGCGAACCGAGCAAAGCCTTCATTCGAATGCTCCAATTTCCATAATTTGTCTTCGTCAATTGTGGAACTTGTAGCTGAATTACGTCGCCCATATCGACTTGTTAGATGAACACCAAAGGTACTCCGAACTGGACACGAACCGGACACGAACCGAACTCCGAACCAAGCTCCGAACCGTAGCTCTGATGCCACTTGTTGGAAACGTGATGGGCCGAAAATTTACTTTTTATTACACACTCAATATATTACAATACGAAGATTACAAATATTTTCTCAATGACTAGATAGTCTAGCTGCTGCTAGATTTTAACTCACTCAAGGTTTGCTAACCTTCTCACTCTCACTCACGTTGCTTCTCTTATTTCTTTTTTCTTCTCATTTTTCTTCATTACAACACAAGTTCAAGCCTCTATTTATAGGCTGATAAAGTGACAACAAATGTGGCTATTAATCCACTTAATTTCCAGCCACAAAACATCTCAATAATGGAGCACTTTGTATGGCTAAAATTTCAGCACTTTGCATGGCACAAAATTGCTCCACGTCTCATGCTTCTAGATTATGCTTGGAGTGGGTTTGATTTCTAACAAGCTTCAGGTTTTGTGGAACGTCACCGGACGGACGAACTAGGCCTGCTCATTTCAACAGCTTTCCTTGAATTGCTGCCAATACCATTTCCGGAAGAACTGAGTCTTCCATTATCTCTCCTATCATATCCATCAAAGCAGCTACAAATCTTCCTATTCAAAATTATGTCACCTGCAATTGGGCTTCGAAACTCTTTTTCTGAATAAAAAATTAATTAATTTAAAAATTAGTGTAAGACATTAATTCATAAGATGCTTTAATTACGGTAAATGTAAAATATAACATATTTTAATAAATTGTGGACGTCAACAATTCCCAAAGTAAAGATAGAAACCTTTGCAAAAGTATACAAACAGAAACTTCCATGTAATGTAAACCTTACAGTTTGCGAATTCTTCTTTAGTATTTAATGGCTTACCTACTAATATTGCATAGTTGGAAAGACTGATTGCTTCTTCATCTTTTGACCTATATCAAGCTGCAATAAGAGGACTAGTGTTATAATATCCAAAAATTTACATGTGCAAATTCACCAACATGCAATGTGCTGTGCAGGAAAAATTATACTAGTTTTGTCCATAGCAAACTAAAAGTTCCTTCTGACATAGTCGAAATCCCATATAGAGAGCGCAAGCCAAGGGTAAGGCAGAGACGCATTATAAAAGAAATATCAAGATGAGTTTAAGCTCATACCTTTCTCGGCCTTTTGGCTAAGATCAAGTGTAGTATCTGTTCTTATCAGTTTAATATCTGATACGTGGATCATTGATCCGCATGATATTAAATCAATATTTTTAGGGGGAGAGCTCATTAACAATAGCTTGCTATTGGGGTTCTCGAGTGTCGTCTTTGTTTTGCACTGCTGCATCGTTCTGGCACACCCCTCCGATTGTAGTTTTAACCTTTTGAACCAATAGACGGTAGCTTCTTGTTCGGATTGTATTAATAATTGAGGTGTAAATCTGTTTAAAGACACTATTTTAAGGGTTAATGTACTTGAGTTTTAGTCCAAACCTAATGGATGGTATCTAATTTAATTTCTGAAGTTCATTGAAGAATTGTTGTTTCAATTTGTAGTTGGCGCATAGAATTGCCGTTCAATCATTTAATTGGCTTTTCAGTTCTACGTTCTAATCATTTAAATTGAACCTAGAAGCTATTTGATTTTAAAATTTCACTGTTTTACGATAATAGAAACAATGCTTACTATTTGTATATAACATTTACATGGCTTCACACACATGGTGCCGTGTTCTTCAATTAAATACCACGTAATCGAGATGGAGTTTGGAACTTGTACACTAAGGCTGTTGTCTTTGTGAAGCTGATGGAGGATCTTCATCAATTGAGTGAACTTAGGGTTCTAAACTCGGAGGTAATGGAGTTGGATAAATGCTTGACTAATCTCAGAGGAAGACTTGAAGGCAACGAGTGTCTTTATGGTGGCATTCTTGTGAATGTGTCATGGTGTCTTTATGGTGTTGTTCCGCAACGCCAACAGCATGGCTAATGCCGAGTTTTGATCGTGCTCGGTTGGTGGTGATTTTTCTCTAGTTGACTTTTAGAGCTGTTTTATGTGGCTTGTTTTATATGGTTTACTGGTGTTTTCTGGTTTTATTTTGGTGTATCCTTTTGGTTGGGTTATTTTTTATGTTGTTTTATCTTTGTAATCCCACTGTTTTCAGTGGTTGTTTTATTTTTAATATAATCATTTTGATGGCCGAGCAAAAAAAGTAGTAAAAAAAAATTTAATGCCAGGCTTTAAATTTTCTTTTACCGAAAATTCTTGAGCAAGTGTTCGACACAATAATGAGAGGTTGAAACTTGTTGATCCAAGCGTATTATACGTAGCAACTATTAGTACAATTTTATATCTACCGATAATTTTTATTAAATTTAGGGTAATTTATTAACTAATTGATCCAACCATTCACAATTCAATTGTTGATCATTTCACAAAATTCGATCTACTCAATTAATGAAATATATAAGTTTAATTAACCGTACACCAGGTAATTACTATCTACTAGAGAAATAATAAAAAGAAAATGTACAACATAATAGAATAGAAAAAGTAGAAACTAAAATTAGTAAAAGAGCATTAATAAAATTGGGAATTGAAACATAAGAACAAAAAGAATAATAAGTATTACAGGGGTAACAAACCTCTTTCACCAATGATAAGAATGTTGTGAGCTTGATTTAATCAAAAAACTTGATGAGGTATTAAACGCAACTATAGAGATTATAATAAACTAGTTGAATAAGGTTACAGGAATGAAGTGTAAGAATACACACTTTGAGTTTGGATAGTATGCGTAATCACTAAATTAATTTGGTTAATTTGATTAATTAAATTAATATTTATTTTGGAAAATAAAAAACAAATATTGAAATAGATTAAATTATAAATTGTTAGGTCAAAAGTTAAGGAAGTACATATAAAAGCAAGCAGGCCAGACAGCCCAGCGTAGGCATCCCAACAACAAGCCTGTCAGCAGAAAAAAGAAAAAAAGAAAAGAAAAAAAAACAACAGCAGCCCAAATTCGGCAGGCTCAACTGCAGTAGCCCAACAGCACAGCCAGCCCACCCCAGCAGCCAGGCCTAGTAGCTCCGAGCAGGTTGGTTCAGCAGGTCCAATAGTAGAAAAAAAAGAAAAAAGAAAAAGGGAAAAGAAAAAAAGAAAAAGAAAAAAAGAGCTCAAGTAGTGTAGCTTGATTCGGTCAAAACCATAACTTTGGGATTTCAATAAACTCTCGATCTTTTTTATTTTATTTATTTAGTCTCTGTATTTAAATATTATCCCATTTTAATTAAATTAGCATTTTCATGGCATTTTTGAAATATTATTTTGTTTATTTCATTTTATAATTTTAAATTTAAATAATTTTAACAAATAAGGCAGCGAATCGATTTGACATTAAGCCGTTGATTTCATCGCTATGTTGGGTGAATATCATTGGCTCGTGTTAAATATGGGGCACCCTTCTAGAAAATCGAGAAATTCAAAAATCCTTGTGTTTTAATAAAATGTTTATTTTGTAAAATATCAAATTATATTTTAAAGGATATATAATAATATGTAACTTATCAATTTTTTAACGGATCACGATTAAATATTAAATTGAACTCGTATTTTTAAAAATTAAGACAATGCGCGCTTAACGAGATACTAATTTTGGGCGTCACGAGGGTGCTAATACCTTCCTCGTGCGTAACCGACTCCTGAACCCTAATTTTCTCTGGATTTTGACGTAGACCTAAAAACAACTCTTTTTTAAAGAAATTTTAAAAGATTATTTTTCTTTTAAAAAAAAGAGAATTTAATAGGTGTCCGATCACACCTAGAAAAAATATCGGTGGCAACTCCTCTTTTTTTAAAAAAAATGAAGACTCTATTTTTAAATTTTCAATAATCACTTCGACTAGCGCCCGTGCCAAATTTTTAGGTCGCTGCAATATGGATGGAGTATGGTTGGGAACATATGGATGGATGTAGGCTCAGGTTAAGGGCATAAGGGTTTAGGACATTTTTAACATTTAGTGCTTATACGCACATTGTTTTTCATTTTGTAAAGATGTACTTTTCAATATCAAATATTGATCTTTCAAAGTGCTTGTAAATATAAAAATTACGCCTATTATTTCCATGTTTAATACACTCTAATTTATGTGGTATTTTCATCCTATCTAATCAAATGGATTGATCTTATTTGAAAGATTGAAATCTTTTTAGTCATATCTATATCCGTCATCCAACGTCTATTTAGGAGGAAATGAAAGCCTATCTAATCTTATTTAGTACAAGTCATATGATTCATAATAGAAAGTACATAATTGAATAGATTGATTGATCAAGATTTATTCCATGAGCAACAAATTTTATTAAAGTAGAGATGGCATAATAAAAAATGGTATTCATATGACATGATCTGTCTATTTTCGCATTAACTATCTAATTTTGTGACAATCCAAAGAAAGTAAGAGTAGATAAACAAGATATACATAGTAAAATTGATAAGAATGACATAATGAGCGGATAAGGAATCAAATCATCTAAATTCCTATGATGTACATAGAGTTTCTACCGTATTTTCTTCAGAACCGCCTCTTAACGCCTATTCCATCAAAGCTAGTATAATTAATTAGCATTGTAGCCATCGTTACAGAAATTATAGAACTCAACCAAGAATTGTTGTAGTTTGAAATACAAGGTTAGGGATCTCGTCAAAGCTGAGATGTTATGTTTTAAAGAAGAAAACCCTATATTCCCTAACAAAACAAACGTGTAGAAAATTTGAAGCGATGAAGAGGAAAAGGGGTTGTGACTCTTATGAAAGTGAACTAAAACCAAGCTTTTGTAAAAACAGATTTCAACACAAATCCCAACTATCATCTAACTCAGAATGTGTTTTCTTACGTTTCATTGCCATAACCTTACTTAACCAGCTCACAACTTTCGTACTTCAGCCCATAAAACAAATATCGGTTTAACACTCCTTTTTCTTCTTATTTTTCAATTCAAAAATTTTATTTCTCCCTTATTAGATTTTGGCTTCCGCTCTATCTTTTCTATCATGTTGTACATTTTCTTCCTACTATTCAGCTAGCAATTTTAAACACTAAATTTATAGAAATTATATATTTCTTGAATAAATCGATTTTTTTAAATAATCGAAAATTAAATTGCAACTGGTTGATTCAACTGGTTAATAAATTACCCTAAATTTATTTAAAATTATCTGTAGATATAATTCATAGTTCCTATGTATAATACGATTGAATTTAAATGGTATTTTCATCTTAAATAATTAAATAGACTGTTCTTATGTAATTCTTGAAAGATTTAATTGTTTTTTTAATCATATTCTGTTATATTATAGGTCGATAATGACAGCAAGAGTAATCACACAAAAATAAGAAAGAAAAATAAGAACACACAAAAATTTTTATTGGGAAAAATCATAGGCAAAGGAGAAGAAATTCACTATTGAAAAAATACAAGAGGTTTTCGACTATGCACAGTTTGTTAGGGTAAAAAGTATACCCCTATACGAATTTAACTTGTGCGGCAGGTCCGTACTGCAAGAGCTCCGCCCCCGAACCTTCGGTCAAAATTAGTGGTTCGACTCGAGGTCGTACCCACCCCAGATCCCCAATTTTGCCTCTATTTTATTTCTTTAACAACTGAATTATATATCGAATTTTTTAAATCGGATCAAACGGGATTCAGATCACACAACTCTAATATATTCAATTCAAGATTAGCAATTGTAAAACATTTAGTATAAATAACACACAGACAAGACTTGTGGTGACCAATGTGGAAAGAGTACGTCAGGGAATTGGGCATGATACGACTTGTGGTGTTTGTGGGCATGGTTTCAAAGATATACTTTATGTCATTATGGACGGTTCTTCAACAAGGAGTATTTGGGATCGGTTAATTCTAGTAGATCGGCAAACTTGATTTTATTCTAGTAATTTGCATGAATGGCTTATATCAAACTTGCAGAATCAACATGTCAAGTGCTTGGGAGATGTAGACTGGAATTACCTTTTTGGGATCATGATTTGGTGCATTTGGAAGAATCAAAATCTTTTTTATTTTTCAAGGCGTGTCTTGGAATATTAGTGATATTACCAGGGTGTCCTATACTTGGGCAAAACAGTATGTCTCTTTTAAAAGGGATTCCTTATCTGAGACACGAAGATCGGTTCTAACCTCATACTTGACAGGTAATTAGGTCTATTTAAACAGAAATGAAACAAGTTTTGCTGCAGTAGGAGGAATTGTTTTGATAACCTCATACTTGACAGGTAATTAGGTCTATTTAAACACTGATGGGCCAGTCAGAAATGAAACAAGTTTTGCTGCAGTAGGAGGAATTGTTTGTGATCAAGATGGGAGGTGGATTCTTGGCTTTAACAGTTATTCGAGGAACTGCTCTATTTTTTATGCTGAATCATGGGGCATCTTAGATGGTTTGGTACTCTTAATCGATCGGGGTTATGATAATGTCTTGATTAAAAATGATAATCTTGAGGTGACTAAGGCCATTTAAGAGAATTCTTCCAAGAGTTCCAAATCTACTTTGATCAGAAGAATTCATCAAATTTGGGTGCAGATTGGGCACTGGAGTATATGCCACATCTCTAGAGAAGATAACCAGGATTAGGGGTGTGCAAATTTTGGGTAAAACCGAATTAATTCGGTTAACTGACCTAATTCGGTTAATCGTTCGGTTAACTGAATTAATTCGGTCGGGGTCGGTTAATAATTTTTTTGGAAGTTCGGTTAATGATTAATTCGGTTCGAACTCGGTCGGTTAACCGAACTTAATAAATAATATTATAATATTCAGTCTGGGGTCGGTCGGTTCGGTTGATTTTTTAGAAGTATAAATTAATCGGTCAGTTAATTCGGTTAATTTTTTTTCTATGTTTTATACTTGTTTTAACCAAAAATCAAAAAACCTATAAAATTCGATTGGTTCAATTAACCGACCGAATTAACCGAAAAAGTTCAGTTCAGTTATTTTTTTTTTGAAAAAATTTCAGTTTGATTAACGGTTAAGGGTTTAAAAGAGTCGGTTAATTCAATTAATGATAGTTTGGGTTGGTTAACTGGTCAGTTAACAGATTGAACACCCCTAATCAGGAGGTTGATAACCTGGTTAAATTGGTACAAGACAGACCAAATGGTTTAAGCTTGTTTGAGATCTCCCAAAAAATTTGCCCCTACAAAGTATTAACTTCTGATGTAATTAATTATTTATATTTATAATAATTTATTATGTTTAATTTTTTTTTAAAAATCAAAATAAGGAGAAGGAATAAATAAGAACAAGACTGGTCAATCTGTCAGGCTATACAAACGTCCTTTCAATATTTTTGTAGAGGTCTTCAACATTTAAAACAAAAAATCAGGTCTCAAAAATTAAGTTGGACAAAAAAAAGACCTGCGGTTCAAAAAAACATACATTGCGTCAAGTTAATAATTATGTTAAATTATCTTTTATAGCATTATATATTATGATTTGAGTAAATTCATATAAGAATATTGATTATTAAGAATTTTATTAAATTATATATTTTAATTAAATATATTTAATAATAATTATGTTAAAATATGATTAAATTATTTATTACTGATATTAATAATCTTATTAAAATTTAATAACAATAACAATAATCATTAACCTAAACAAATTTATGCTAAGGGTATTCTAGTCATTTTAGTTTTTTCCCTTATGCTATTACACCTCCATTCCATTCAACCAAACACAAGAATACTATTACGCCTCTATTCCATTACATTCAACCAAACAATTGATTTGTTATTACGCCTCTATTCCATTACAGCGAACCAAACGTGCTGTTAGTTGCGGAGATGTGGTCACTGATAGTATGATATCCCTGGCAAGCTCTTTCTGTTTTCCTATAATTTTCGATACTAAAATAACCTTTTACCAACAACTTTTCATTGAACTTGCAAACCAACCGCAATGCCTTTTATTGACAAATTGTTCTAAAAATTTATTAGGTCACTTTTTATTTCTCGAAAAACTGGTCTATTTTTAAGAGATCCGGATTCCAAGTGAGAGAAATTTTTGCTTTTGGTTTCTTCTCTTCTCTGTATTGGCTTATTTCTGTTGCCACACTATTTGGCTTCCGCTCTAATCAGACCTCCGTAAGTAATAGTCTGCAATGATTAATTTGGTTAATTAGAAATTAACAAAAACCGAGTGAACCAAAGTTATCTGTAGTACAAGTTAAATTGATCGAAACTTTTGAATTAATCAAAAGCAGGAGAAGCATGTCGATTAGACCTGCAACTACGCAATGGTATTGGTAAGCCATTAAATAAAACAACAATTTGCAAAATGTAATGTGTGAAGGGATTAGATTCTGTTTGTATGGTTTTGCAAAGGCTTCAATCTTTACTTTAGGAATTTTTAAGAAAAAAAAAGGTTTCAAAGCCCAATTGCAGTGGTATCGTTACTATGACATAATTTTCAAAAGGTAGATTTGTAAACATATTTATTTGTGAACATTCTGAATTGAATTATTATCTTAATTCTCTTTTCAGCTAAAAAAGAAATTATGTCTGTCTCCTCTTACCTGCCCGCCTGGAATTTTTGGGAGGCTACCTAGGTGTTCTTAAGTATGCTTGACAGTTGAAACCAACTGATATTTGCCTTTGACCCTACTGAAGCTGTAGAGGATCGTTTCCTGCTGGTATCAACTAAAGCATGGAATGGTCACAATGTTCACTCACACACTTTCTACACTCTTTTTCGAGATTTTGAAGCTGTTTATCCATATAGAACAAAGAATTATATCCTAAAATTTGATATCAATTACTTTCACTTGAAATTGATAGAGGCTGCGCGAACGCAAGCCCCCACTGCCACAAATTATGACGTAGGCTCTCCCTCTTGGGGAGACCTTAAAGCAGCACCCCTCCCAAGTGCAATGGAGGTCACTGCTCTAGGCCATGAGTCTTCCTGATCACTCATTGACCCCGTCCAGGTAAGTATGTTTTAATGTTGCTCTATCCTCTCTCCTTATACACCACCCTTTATGTTTTGTTTACCATACGCTAGCAATGTGGGATTCAGGTTGCATTGTGGGCATAAAGATTTAGAACATTTTTACCTTTCAATACTTCTAAACACTAATTATTAACATTTCCCAATCTTGATTTCTGTCAATAATAATAGTTTTTTTTTATCAACATTGTTCTTAATTTTATAGTGATATGTTAAATACTTCTCAATACCAAATATCGATCTTTTAAAATACCTATAAATATAAGAAGTATACTCATTGTTACCATGTATAATACACTTGAATTCAAGTGATATTTTCTTCGTCACTAATTTAAGATTGAAATCCCTGTTTCTAATCAAATTCGATTTAAGATTATTAAGTGATTTAAGATTAAAATACCTTTTTTAAATAAAATTTGATTTAAAATTATTAAGTGTATAAATCCATCATACAACCTCTATTTCAAGGAAAGAAACACCGAAAACCTATCTGATCCTACTTAATTCATAATAAAAGTACTTATTTAAACAAATTAATTGAAAAGGATTTTTTCCCTAAACAACAAATTTTATTGGAGTAGAGTTTACATAGTAAAAAATGGTATTCATTAGATATGATTTGGCCCTTTTCTCTTTGTTAGTTTAATGCTCAATCCAAGGAAAAGAGTGGATGAACAAAGCATTAACTTATCTCAATTCCTATAATCCACACCAAATTTCTATTTTAGCTTTTTCAAAATCACCTCCTTATGCTTATTCAACCAAAGCCTTGTAAATCTCCCTATCCAAGCTAACATCTATCCTAAAATACCCTTACCTTAAAAGGGTAATTAATATATTTTCATATTTTCATATAATTTGTTGATATATTTTTAGGGAAATATTTGGTATACTGCTAATGGCGTTTTTAGACTTCATAAGTAAGGTCAGGAGGTTGACAAGCGTCCTACAGGGGTATAATAAAATATTTAAAAAGGAGACATGTAGCAATTTTTTAAAGCTACTTGTGAAATAAAAAAAAGTATACTACAAGTATACCAAATACTAACCCATATTTTTATAGATATGTTTTAATTATCAAATATTTTTGTTCACCCACATTGTGGTGCGATAAAATCTAGTAATATTAATGAGAACTATAACTATCATTATTGTAACACCCTATACCCGAATCAGTTGCCGAGTTCAAATTGCAATGTGCCACATTCGTTGCCGAAGCAACTACGATCAATCATAATCAAAACATACCATTTAATGCTTAAATTCAACCAAAAACATATGTTCAATACAATATGCAATCATTTACGAGTCTTACACTAACTTTCTAAAGTTCAAATAGTAACTTGAGGTCAAAGGACCAAATTGTAAAAGTTTCAAAATATAGGATTGACGTCGTGACATTAACATTTGAACGTCGTGATGTCACTAAACAGTTTGTCACATCATGACGTTAGACCACTTAACATCACGATGCCGCTTATTGTGTTGGCCTCATCGAGACAACGAGGTCCCTCATCTTGTCGTGACATTATAGGTCTTTTCTCGTCGCGATGACATTCAAACGACATCGCAATATCACACACTGTTTTTGCAATTCCTAATGGGCATCAACCTACAATTTCTTTACAATCATTACCATACATGTTCAAGTCATCAATAGTCGATATCAATACCATTCAAGCAACTTCTCAAGTTCATTAGTACGTTAATAATTAAAATATCTATGCCATATTACTTATAAACTAGCCACCTAACACATTTCATTCAACTACATATAATCCACGTTTACCATTAGCAAAATACCAAAATGACTCTACTAGGTACATGTCATATAACTAACAAAAGAGGTTCACCAACATTGTTGAGTCCAGGATTTTTGGTTGGATGTTGAAGTCGATGCTTGGGATCTTGAATTGTACCTAGTCTACGCACGAAAAACAAAACCGTACATTGAGCGATAAAGCTCAATGGTATTTTTATAATTCAAATCAAAATAACACACTAAATAATCAATTGCGTACCAAAATTTCAATTCTGAATGAATTGTATAAATACCAACTTATAAAAAATAATTATGTCACTTTTCATTACCAAGTCAAATGATACATTCCAAACCTTACCGAATTGACTTTCTGGCTAGTTATTCATTTTGCGTAACCTTTTATATATCTCGACATTTAATGTCGTATAAAAGTGCTTGTAATCCAACTTAGTAGCATATAATCAATTCCAATCATCTTTCAACAAATTTGCAATGTATATACATATTATTATTCCCTTATTAACCTGACTCGGGCTCGAACAGATACATGGATCTAACCAACACACCAACTTAGCATCCAATACCTCATTGGAAAATCTAAAGTAAATAAATTGTATCCAGCGCTCATCGGTATAATCGAAGTAAAAGTTGTGTCCAACGCTCATCAACACGTAGTTGAAGCAACCCATACTTAATCTATCCTATGGGATGTCAGCTAAATCCAACTTTGCACGAATAATTAATAGGGTAACCAATTATCCAAATCATAATATAGCTCAATTTATAACTCATCATTTTCAATTCATCAACCAATTCATCAATTCATATATATATCATAACATGAGTCAAGCCAATTTCGTATTTTCATCAAGTGATATTATTTTTAATTTTATTCAATTTTACCTTTTATCTTGATAATCAACCAACATCGTATTAGTTCAGTTTGATTAATCATTTTTAACTCACCTCATTACCATAACATGCAAAACAAGGTAACCATGCAACAATTGAAATTAATCAAATCATAGAAATACAAATCGAACACTCGAGTTACTCGTCATCGGCTTTCATCTTTCCTCTCCCTATTGACGTTCCTGCATCGTATTTTGCTACGAATAATAACCTGACAATACATAATATTAAATTCCAGCTCAAATCACAAATAATTACAAAGTCACATATATTTTACAATTATCCAATTTAGTCCCTAAAACCGAGACTAACCTAACTTTCAATTTAAAGCTCCAAATTGAAATCTAATTTCACTAATGCTTATCAGAGACCTCCTATTTCTTATTTCTACTGCCAATTTAATATTTTATATGGTTTATTCCCTAATGTAAAAAGTTATAAATTAACTTTACAATTCAGTCCTTTTTTCACATATAAACTTAAAATCTATCAATTTAACACCTAAAACTTCAAGAAATCAACAATGGCAACTTTCTAAAACTTTAATAGTTTTACAAATTGGTACATGGGTAAGCTAAATCAAGCTCCCATGACCTCAAAAACATAAAAATTACAAGAAAATGACTTGATTGTAACATCTAATTAGTGACCAAAACTTTGAAAACCCTTGGAACCTTTTGTTTTTCTCTTCATGGTTTGTAGGTGGAAGATGACAGAAAGTTTCTCTTTCATTCCACCAAATTGTCTTATTTATAATAGGATTAATTTGTAATTTAGTTTAATTACTTATGTTTTAACTAATTTAACCGTAATTAACTTAGGTTAGTGACTAAATAATCTTACCGTTCACTATTTTTCATTTAAATATGATTTAATTGCTATTTTGGATCTTCGGTTAATTACAATGTCAGTCCTCAAGTCATTTCTTAATTAAAAATCTATAGTGATTGGACTTTAGAATTTAGTCACTAAACCTTAATTAAACACAATTTCGACTAAATTACTTATCCAAAATTCAATTCACTTATATAATAACTTTGTAAGTATTTAATAATATTTATGGGATTGGTTTACGGAAATGGAGTCTCAAACCCGTCTTTTTTGACACAACTAGAAACCGGATCGTTACAATTATAAAAATTATTGAAACTCAACAAACAGTCGTTCTACTTTGGAAAACAAGGTTAGGAATCTCATCGTGGTTAAAATGTTATGTTTTCAGAAGAAAGACCCAAGTTCCCTAAACAAACAACCTATAGAAGAGTATGAAGCCATGAAAAGAGGGAAAAATGGTGCAACTCATATGAAAGTGAATTGAAACCAAGCTTACTCCATCCATATAATCCGAGCCATACTCCATCCATACGATTGAATTTAGAATGTGTATTCTTACACTTCATTCCAGTAACCTTATTCAACCAGTTTATCACAACCTCTCATAGTTGCTTAACACCTCATCAAGTTCTCACAATAAATCAAGCTTACAACTTTCTTATCATTGGTCAAGAGGTTTGTTAGCCATGTAATACTTATTATTCTTCTTTTCCAATTCTCAATTTTTATTGCTCTTTCATTACTTTTAGTTTCTGCTTTTTCTATTCTATTTTACATTTTCTTTTTATTATCTCTGGTAGTAATTACTATGTTAACTCAGTTAGAAATTTTAAACACCGAATTTATTAAAGTTATATATTTCAATAGATCGAATTTAAGTGCTATTTTCATCTAACTTAGAAGGTGTATTCCTACACTCCATTTTCATAACCTTGCTCAACAAGTTTATCACAATCTCTCATTATTATGTCCAACACTTCATCAAATGAATAAATTTGATTATTTGAATTGCTATTGTCTGTATTTTTAAACACTAATCTCTTACAAATAAAATAAATATTAAAATGCTAAATCCTTCAAATATTTTGAACACCTTAATTTCATAAACAAATTGTTCCATCTTAATTTTAAGGGGAAAAAGAAGAGCAAAGTAATTAACTAGAAATTGTAGGGTTTTACCCAGAAGGGAACCCTTCCAGAAATTCTCAAAGGCCAGGGCAGAACCCAGGCCTAAGAGGGGGTTTGGAAATAGTTTTCAACCAGCAATAGACGCGCCTCGGTTAAAACCTCACTAGCTGCGTCATTGCCCCAAGCGCAAAGATGGCTTGACCAGACCTTTTTAGCTTCATTTTATAGCAGGTGCAAGATTTGTCTGAGTTATTGTCCAGCACATGTGGGATATAATAGCCTAATTTTGTATATTTTGTTGTATCCTTGTTTAGCTTCTAGTGTAGTTTTTTTTTTGTTTAACTTCACAAGAAAATTAAATGAATAAATGTGTAATTAAAACTTTTTACCTATATTAAATAATAATAATATAAAAATACGATACATATGATTTTTTTTTACTTGTCTTCTATTCAAGTCAGCCACTTTTAGTGGTTGAATTATTTTGAAGTTTCAATTTTTCTAAATAATTATAAGTTACAAAGTAAAATGCTAAAACATGATTTGAGTAAAAATTAAATTTAAAATATAAATATAATAATACTTTATCATCAATTAAAAATATATCGAATATGGAGGTCATTGCTGATGCAAATGAGTTGAGGTGGATTTTGAGCGCCATGTTTAGTACTTCAAATTGTAAAAGAAAATGTTTTAAGAAATTGAAATTTAAAGCCTGGCATTAAATTTTTTTTTACTACTTTTTTTGCTCGGCCATCAAAATGATTATATTAAAAATAAAACAACCACTGAAAACAGTGGGATTACAAAGATAAAACAACATAAAAAATAACCCAACCAAAAGGATACACCAAAATAAAACCAGAAAACACCAGTAAACCATATAAAACAAGCCACATAAAACAGCTCTAAAAGTCAACTAGAGAAAAATCACCACCAACCGAGCACGATCAAAACTCGGCATTAGCCATGCTGTTGGCGTTGCGGAACAACACCATAAAGACACCATGACACATTCACAAGAATGCCACCATAAAGACACTCGTTGCCTTCAAGTCTTCCTCTGAGATTAGTCAAGCATTTATCCAACTCCATTACCTCCGAGTTTAGAACCCTAAGTTCACTCAATTGATGAAGATCCTCCATCAGCTTCACAAAGACAACAGCCTTAGTGTACAAGTTCCAAACTCCATCTCGATTACGTGGTATTTAATTGAAGAACACGGCACCATGTGTGTGAAGCCATGTAAATGTTATATACAAATAGTAAGCATTGTTTCTATTATCGTAAAACAGTGAAATTTTAAAATCAAATAGCTTCTAGGTTCAATTTAAATGATTAGAACGTAGAACTGAAAAGCCAATTAAATGATTGAACGGCAATTCTATGCGCCAACTACAAATTGAAACAACAATTCTTCAATGAACTTCAGAAATTAAATTAGATACCATCCATTAGGTTTGGACTAAAACTCAAGTACATTAACCCTTAAAATAGTGTCTTTAAACAGATTTACACCTCAATTATTAATACAATCCGAACAAGAAGCTACCGTCTATTGGTTCAAAAGGTTAAAACTACAATCGGAGGGGTGTGCCAGAACGATGCAGCAGTGCAAAACAAAGACGACACTCGAGAACCCCAATAGCAAGCTATTGTTAATGAGCTCTCCCCCTAAAAATATTGATTTAATATCATGCGGATCAATGATCCACGTATCAGATATTAAACTGATAAGAACAGATACTACACTTGATCTTAGCCAAAAGGCCGAGAAAGGTATGAGCTTAAACTCATCTTGATATTTCTTTTATAATGCGTCTCTGCCTTACCCTTGGCTTGCGCTCTCTATATGGGATTTCGACTATGTCAGAAGGAACTTTTAGTTTGCTATGGACAAAACTAGTATAATTTTTCCTGCACAGCACATTGCATGTTGGTGAATTTGCACATGTAAATTTTTGGATATTATAACACTAGTCCTCTTATTGCAGCTTGATATAGGTCAAAAGATGAAGAAGCAATCAGTCTTTCCAACTATGCAATATTAGTAGGTAAGCCATTAAATACTAAAGAAGAATTCGCAAACTGTAAGGTTTACATTACATGGAAGTTTCTGTTTGTATACTTTTGCAAAGGTTTCTATCTTTACTTTGGGAATTGTTGACGTCCACAATTTATTAAAATATGTTATATTTTACATTTACCGTAATTAAAGCATCTTATGAATTAATGTCTTACACTAATTTTTAAATTAATTAATTTTTTATTCAGAAAAAGAGTTTCGAAGCCCAATTGCAGGTGACATAATTTTGAATAGGAAGATTTGTAGCTGCTTTGATGGATATGATAGGAGAGATAATGGAAGACTCAGTTCTTCCGGAAATGGTATTGGCAGCAATTCAAGGAAAGCTGTTGAAATGAGCAGGCCTAGTTCGTCCGTCCGGTGACGTTCCACAAAACCTGAAGCTATCAACTTGCCTTTGAGTCCAAAACGCTGTTACAGGTAGCCTCTTCATAGGAAATGGAGTGGCTCATCAGTTGGAAGCTGATGTTGTTAACAACATAAAATCTCTTTATTTTGACCGACATATTTCAACATTGAATTATTAGATTTATTCTGTTTTCAGCTAAAAACAATTTATGCCTTCCTTTATCTCCTCTAGTCTTATATGTGACCATTTTGGAATTTCTGGGAGGCTCCCTTTGGGGCTAAATACTTATAATTGTGTCGAAACCAACTGATATTTGCCTTGCCCAATTAATTATGTAGTCCAAAAAGAACCATCAATCAAAGCCATTAAAATATAAGCTCGCTCTCATTAAAGCTGCTCTGCCATTTCATCTTTGGAAACAATGGACACCGACATCGCAAGAACATAACAGTTGTCCGAGGAATTTATAGGACGGAGCAAGAGTCGCTGGTCATAACCTTACTTGAACAGTATCTGTTCAATAGGCACGAATCTCTGGTCATAACCTTACTGAAGCTGTGTAGAGGATCGTTTCCTCCCGACTGCAATTGAGGTCACTACTGTCTACCCTAGACCATGAGACTCAATGATCACCCATCGACTCCGTTTATATGCCGCACCCCGTACAGGGATGTTTAAACATTGTGAGGTGCTCTCTCTTTATATGGTCCACCCTTACGTTTTGTTTATCATATACTAGGGATGTGGACTAATTGTGTGGTTGTATTCTTTAAAAATTTCACACCATCATTTTCATCATTTTCATTAAGGATTAAACAAAGAGTAACTAAAACAGAATCAATTAAAAACGATAGTGATAAAATTAAAAATTTTTGTAGTTTGATGATCAAATAGAAATATATTAAAAATTAAGTGACTAATAATGTAATTTATTCTAATATTTATTTGACATAATTTATTTGAGGCTTGGCTTTATGGGATTACAACATGGTGAGCTAGACTTTATTTTCTAATGCTTATTGCTTATGAAGAAAAATAAATGTACAATGTTAAATTTATTCGGTATTTTAAAAACATTAGTTCTACTAGTTGACATATCCAATCTTGTTCGGTTTATATAATTTTAATTTGTAAATCAAATAGCATGAAATGATCACAAGATTGCCTGATGGACTTTGCCGCACTTTTATTTCTGCGAGAGCTTCTTGAAATATATGCTTTTAAACATACTCGGAGATTGCTTCATAAAAATTATGTCATATTCATTATTAAATCCTACGATTGACATACAATTATTTTATTAACTTAAAATTGGTAGGGGTTGCGTGAACACAGATCCATGCTGGTATCAACTGACCCTTTCCTGCTGGTATCAACTAGCATGGAATGGTCACAACTCACAATGTTGTCTCTCTCTTACACTTTTTTCACTCCCGCGAGCTTTTCAAGCTATTTATCCGTACGTAACAGAGAATTATGTCCTATATTATGTTACAAATTACTTTTTACAGCTTGAAATTGGTAGAGGCTGCGCGCACGCAAGCCCTACTGCCACAAATTATGACATAGGCTCTCCCTCCTGGGGAGACCTTAAAGCAGCACCCCTCCCAAGTGCAATGGTGGTCACTACTCTAGGCCATGAGTCTTCATGATCACTCATTGACCCTGTCCAGGTAAGTATGTTTTAATGTTGCCCTATCCTCTCTCCTTATACACCACCTCTTATGTTTTGTTTACCATATGCTAGCAATGTGGGATTCAAGTTGCATTGGGGCCATAAAGATCTAGAACATTTTTACCTTTCAATGCTTCTAAGCAGTAATTAACATTTCCCAATCTCAATTTCTGTCAATAATAATATTGTTTTATTTTGTCAACATTATTCTTAATTTTATAGTAATGTGTTAAATACTTTTCAATATCAAATATCGATCTTTTAAAATACCAATAAATATAAAAAACATGCTCATTGTTGCTATGTATAATACACCTGAATGTAAGTGAATTTTTCTTATTTACTAATTTAAGATTGAAACATTATGATATCATTTAGGATTATTAAGTGTATAAACAATATCTATATTTATAAACCCATCGTCCAACCTCTATTTCAAAAAACCGAAAGCGTATGTTATCCTAATTAGTGTAAGTCATGTTTCATGACTAAAGTACATAATAGAACACATTGATTGAACTTTATTTGTTCCATACGCCACAACTTTTATTGAAGTGAAGTCTACATAATAAAAAAAGGGTATTCATAAGACATGAGTTGGCCATTTTCTTCTTGAAAGTTTAATTTGTACAGGGATGTGCTCAACCAAGGAAAAGAGGAGCGGATGACCAATACATACATAGTTTAAAAAATTTAAACAAAATTCAACATGTATCAATACTTATACTGAATTATCGATATCTTTACTATAGCATCGATACTTTGACTGAAGTTCGTTACTTTCCTTAAGGTATCAGTATTTTACCCCTGGTATCGATACCAAATCTTGATTTGATGTTCGGAAATAAGAGAAATTCATTATGGAACAATGTACACCTTTATTCCCTAACTCTCTCAGTCATTTCAAATTAGCCCAATATGTTCAAAATATGCGGTTTGTCATCCAAGATCATTATCCAACAACTCATTTCTTAAATATATATATATGATATTTTCTTAATCGATGAACTCTATGTGGATACCTTTTGTACCAAAATTCATAGAGTTAACACAATTATCAAAGTTTTACAAATAAGTCATTTAGAGGACTTGTATCAGCAAAAATAGTTTACCTTTTCCACATACCATCACTATTGCCAACATTTATCGGTTAATTCATCAATTAAGACTTCCTTAATTCATTTTAAAACATTCACTCACTTGATACTTCAACAGTAAATTTGATGTTCTTCTACGTGTTAGCAGATCTATAGTTTACAATAATTTCTTAACATTATAACTCTCATATTAATTTTGCCTCATCCTCCTTTCCATTCCACATCCTTTATGTATATATTAGAATGTTTAGCTTTTAGTATAATATGCTTATACGTAACATTAACTATAATTCCACTATTTACTTATGTGTTAATAACAAAGTTGTCCACTTGTGTCATAATCAATTCATTATTTATATTTTGAGCTACAGAATTCGAAATTAAGATCTGCTTGATATTTTTGAAACTGGGCTCAAATATATTTTTACCATAAAAATTTCAAAATTTATACTTTAGCCAATCAGGATAATAAATTCTTCAAATTTTCCCATGTTTTGTTGTTTGACAGTTTCGACCTTTCTTTACTAAGAATCAATTATCTACGGGGTTCAGATAATGTTTGTGTTTGATTTTCTTGAAAATAGGCTTGTTAAAAATTTAAACATACAAATTTAATTCCCTAATAAGTTTTGTAAAATTTTTGATGATTTTTCAAAGTCAGAACAGGGAAACCCGAATCCATTCTAACCTTGTCCGACAAAAACTAATATATCTCAAAATCTACAATTCCATTGCTTACACCTTTTATTCTATACAAAATTAGACTCAATAAGCTTTAAATTTATCTTTAATTAAACCTCTAACTAAATTTCCATGATTTTTTGGTGAATTTTCAAAGTTGAGCCACTGCTGGTGTCCAAGCTGTTTTAATGGAAATATTTTCTTCCCATGGTTCTTTACTAGAGGTGCTCGTGGGTTGGGTCGGACCTAAGCATGATATTAGTATAATTTATGCTTGTCTAAGATTGGCCCAACGCAAAACATGGGCTTAAAATTTTGCCCAAACTCGTATATATCTGCAAAAGCTAACCCAAGCTCATTTTAGGTCCACCCATATTATTTTTAATTTTTTTTAAAAATATTTATTTTATATTATTTTAATATTTAATAATTTTATACATTTTTATTTATTGAATTTTTTTATATAGTCATCTTAACACTATTTTAGTGTTTACATTACAGTAGTATTATATATTTAGTATAAGTTTATCTTTTTTAATGTGTTTTAAATTATATAATATATAAAAACAATATAATATAAAGTATTATAAACTTAAAAATGGGTCAGGCTGGGTCGGGCTCGAGGCTTGAATTTTCAAGCTCGAGCCTATTTTCAAGCTCAAGCCCGACCCATATTTTAAACAGCCCTAATTTTTTTTGCCTAAACTCATTTTTCTAGCCTAATACTTTTACCCAAACCACCCCAAATTTTGGGCAGACCTTCGGGCCTTGGCAGGTAGCCCGACCAATGAACAGGTCTATTCTTTGCACTATCTTTAATTCAATCATACATAATCACCATATTTTGATTACTATTCAATTTAATCACTTATGTTTATGTGTACATTACATATTCATTTCTTAATCTCAGTACTTTTCACAATACAAATCACATTTTCTCTTATTTACCAATTTAGCATTTTAAATCTCTATACTTTATCAAATACTTTTTATTTCTAGTATTTAAATCACAATACATGTTTCATAAATCTCATTCACAACATATTTAACTCAATCTATTGAAATACAAGCAGGGTTAGTATAAAACTTACCCCCTTTGTCAAGAATTTCTTCCTCTCTTCTTCATTTCCCTTCCTTCCTTAACTTCACCACTTTCATTCCCTTTTCTTCTCATTTTCTTCACTTTCATCTACTATTTTTTTCCTTCTAAATTGATGAACATATTCTATAGAATCTCTACTTTATCTTTTCTCTTTGGTGTCTAAGGAAATTTTCAAGATGAAAAGGTGGATTTTCATGGCAAAAGACTAAGTTGTAAGAAAAATAAGACTTTCTTTTCTCTAGCTATCTCTCATGTTGAAATGTGAAAAGATGGTGAATTCCCTTCATATTTCCTCTCTTTTTATACCAATCATTTGCATAATAAAATATTAACAAAAATATAATTAAAATATTAATATTATAACATTTATCTAATTATTTAATTTAAAATATCATTAAAATATCTCCCATGTCATCATTACACTCTAGAATTCTTTCTCATGCTAATTGACCATTTAGCCCTTCATAATCCTTAAAAATTTCATCCTTGAATAATCACTTAATTTGATAAATTATGATTTAGTCCCTCATAATTTTTATATATCCAATTTAGTCCTTATTCATTCATTTTCCTTATTTTTTAGACTCTTTTATCTGTAATATATTTTCACTATTAGCCCTTCAACATTTCCATATTTATACTTTAACCCCTCACATTTTAAGTATTTACACTTGGACTACGAAACTTTTCATATCTTTACAATTTAGTCCCTAGGTCAAATTAGTATTTCACAACATACTTTTTGTTTCATTTTTCTCTAACACTTATCCTTTACTTTCTTTATATCTTATTTCATTAACTCGTTTAGCATTGCTTTTGAAAAGTATTTTTAAAAAAGTGTTATGGAAAAGTGATTTTGAGAAGTACTTTTGAAAAGTTTAGCTTAAGATTTATGTAACACCCTAAACTTGGCCTAGACGTGATGACCGAATTTGGAGAAATTACATTAGCTTGTTTTAAAACCTAGAAGTTAAATCCTAGCTTTAGAAACTGAGAATTCTGAAAATAATATTTTTAGCAAACTTCTATGTTATTTTGGAAAAATTACGCATAGAACTTATTTATTTTACAAAATAGCTCTTAACTTGATCTTGTTTGAAAACTTCCGATTTAATCAAACTTAGTTGTGCGTTTCGAAAACTTAAGTTTTGGCAAAATTCTCAAGAACTTAAGTTCGGAAACACTATTTCCAACCCAGAAATTAAATTCGAACTCATGTGTTTAGAAATATTAATGTTGACAGATCATTTCCAAAACTAAGGTAAACATTTGTTAAAAACCATTTAATTATTTACAAAAAAACACTTAAGATATTACTTAATTTACAACGTAAAATTATCAAATTTTTAGTTTTAAAAACCAAAATCCATTTTGTTAACTCGTGTGATTTTGTTGTTTCACGTTCGAAAATATCAATTACCAACAAATTAAACAAAAACCAGAACACAGCTAAAAAACATATTACAATCCCAAAAGCCCAAAATAGATAATTACGAAAATCACTATATTTTAATTAACTGATAAAACAATCCGAGCTCCCACACGTTGTCCGATCCTAAGTCTGTAGTTAACTTGAAACATATTAAACAAACGAGTGAGCTAGAAGCTCAATGTAACACCCTATACCCGGTCCATTCGCCGGGCCCGAGTAACAGGATGTTACACCATCGTCACACATCGAACTTATAATAATTTATCACATTATTAATAAATCAGTCTTATTATAAGGCATTCGCGCGAATTTTAAGTCCAACATACATCAAAGCGACATTAAAACATGCCCAACATACTACAAACAAACTTATTATATCAATTAAACATGCATTAGAGCCACTTAGCAAAAATTCTTGAATAAGTACGTAGGTATCGATATTGTAACAAAGATATCGATATTTCTCTTATAGTGTATCGATACCAATTAGAAAATCGATACCAAATTAACATTTTATTTCTCATTTAAAAATCGATGTCTCGAAAATTATCGGTACCCCTATTAAAGTATCGATTATTTTACCCTGAGTATCGATACTCGTGGTAAGGTATCGATATCAAATTACAATATTGACTTCCTGCACATCAAAATATCACAAAGGTATCGTTTTTATAACCCGAATATCGATACCTCTGCTCCAGACCACAAAAATACAACACATCTAAGCATTTAATCCATCCCAACAAATATCTAATCAACATGCATCATTTACCTCTTTAAACTAATGTCAAAACAACCAAAATAACAGTTCAAAACATTAAAAACATGTCTGAGCAAGAATCAACATACCAAGGTCCAAGCTTATAGTTCCTAGGAATAATTAAGCTATAAAATATCCAAAACATCATGGCAGTATCATGCAATAGTTCTACTACATTATTCAACGTCCATTGATCATACATACATTTAATGGCATTTCAACACAGTAAATATTCAAACCAAAACAATAAATGGATTAGGGAAAAATCAAGAAGAAGAAAAAGAAGAGAAAGATGGAAAAACTCAGAGAATTTTTACAAGAGGAGAGGGAGAAGAATAGATAGCAAAATATTTTTTTTGGAAAAGAGAGTCAAAATTTGGTTTTGGGAAAAAAAGAAAATAAAATCTCGATACCCCCAAAATCCCTTAATCTTATCCCCTAATTCCCACTACACATCCACTACTCAGAATCCCCCTATTACACAACTTTATCCTGAAATCTGAGCAAAAAATAATACCCTTGCCTACATAGGGATTCGAACACAAGACCTCCACCATAATAACACACTATTTAACCACCAGACTAGCAGGCCCATTCTAATGTAATTTACCCAATAGTAAGACATACTTCATTCAAAATACCAAAATTTACCCAAGCGAAGGCTTGAACTTGGGACCTCGCAAACACTTCCAGAACACATAACCACTAAAGCTGAAAAATATTTATGTTATATTTTTACAATAACGAAATTAGAAATTTTGGGGCATTACACATTCAAAGTTACAAGCTCGAGAATATTGGAGATGTATCCTTCATTTGAATTGTCCCTTTTTGTTTTCTGGGTCCTCAAAGACCAGTCTCAGACTACAGCATTTTTCTCGGTTACTTGCGTAATTGACTCTTCCATTAGAAACCCTTTTTTTGGCAACCAACCTCTAATCAACACCTTCCTAATAGGATGCCTATGAGGCATGATGAGAAATAAAATGAAGACAAATAACCTTAGGTAGTACTCACAACAAATATAAACGGAGGAAAAACCATGATAAATCTAATAAACTATTTAATCATGCATTTTTTGGAGAAACTGACCCATGTTTTTACCCTATCATGCTCTACGAAACAAACCTACCCCACATACTTATCAGATAATCTACCCGATCCCAAATCTATTACACGGACCCGATTCCTTCGCAAAAATGTAAATGTAAAAGAAAAACAAGGTAGAGGACAACGTTCCCGTGTACTTATTTGGTAACTATCCAATAGACGGAGGTTCGGTATCGCTCTAATTGGGTAGCTTGTACGATTCACTATATGTGGTTTTGGTTCTAGAAAGGTACTCGAATTGTCCATACTGTTGCCTACTAAGGCTAGTACGGAGCCTCAATCATCACCCATCACAGGCTTACGAGTTCAATTCAAGGGATTACATTTACTTATGCCTATGCGGAGGGACAAGTTAACTCACAAAAGCATAAGTCATATGTAACCCGGAAGTATTTCACTAGCCTGTGAGAAGGGACAAGTTAACTCATGAAGGCGTAGCGTTTACTTCCACTTAAACGGACGGAGCTCGGGTAGAGGGCTCATGTTATGCAAGAATGCAAGTGCACAGTGTGTGGGGAGAAACTCATAAACCTTTTGTTTTTTTATTTACTAAAAACCAAAATAGTAAAATTTAAAGCTAAAAAGCAAAAAGATAAAAACAAGTTAGAAAAATATTTACAACATGATACAGATGCATGACTTTTCAAAAACAAAATTCAAGGATCACGATTAAAAGTTAATTTGAACAAGGAATTTTTAAAATTTTGACAACAAACATTTAACATCAGACTCGACTCTAAAAGAAAAAAGGATGTCCCCAGTGGAGTCGCCAGCTGTAGCGACCTAAAAATTTGGCACGAGCGCTAGTCGAAGTGATTATTGAAAATTTGAAAACAGAGTCTCGATTTTTTTTAAAAAAAATATTAGTCGCCACCGATTTTTTCTAGGTGTGATCGGACACCTATTAAATTATTTTTTTAAAAAAGAAAAATTATCTTTTAAATTATCTTTAAAAAAGAGTCATTTTTAGGTCTACGTCAAAATTCAGAGAAAATTAGGGTTCAGGAGTCGGTTACGCACGAAGAAGGTATTAGCACCATCGTAATGACCAAAATTGGTATCTCGTTAAGCGCGCGTTGTCTTAATTTTTAAAAATACGAGTTCAATTTAATATTTAATCGTGATCCGTTAAAAAATTTGATAAGTTACATATTATTATATATCCTTTAAAATATAATTTGATATTTTACAAAATAAACATTTTATTAAAACATGAGAATTTTTGAATTTCTCGATTTTCTAGAAGGGTGTCTCGTATTTAACACGAGCCAATGATATTCACCTAACATAGCTGTCGAAACCAATTTTAAATTTGAAAAACAGGGATCGACCTTTAAAAATAAAGTGGGAGTCACCACCGGTCTTTTATTAAGGTGTGATCGGTTCACCATTAAAATAAATTTTAGGTCTGCGAGATTTGAGAAAATAGGTTCGGGGGTCGGTTACTCACGAGGAAGGGTTAGCACCCTCGTGATGCCCAAAATTAGTACCGAATTGATTGTTTGATGTTTTAATGTCGAAAATTTTGAAAAGATTTTAAAAAATACAACCCTTTTTAATTTCAAATTTTAATAAACCAAGTTGAGCAATAAGATGTACTCGTTTCGCAGAGATAAATTGCCACACTCAATGAGTTAGGGTAAAACAATTCAATCTTTGAAATTAGATTTGTTCTCTTTTTAGAAAATCACGTGATTTAAAGAGGAGATTCGATTATTTAAGTCAATCGAGAAATTTGAACCCAATAAGTTAGGGTTTGATCCCTCGAAATTCTTAAACAACCGATATTGCCTTTATTCTTTTAAAATCGAGATAACAAAATGTCATATCCAGTAAGTTAGGATCTAACATTTTGAAATCTTAAGAATTTTATTTTAATAATTGGAGGTTTTTTATTATAAAATGGGCGCTTGATTATCTAAGTTCATCGAGAAGAATCGAAGCCCAGTAAGTTAGGGCATGATTCTCTCGGGAATCTATGAACGCCAAGCCCCTTTTTTTAGGATCATAAAACGATTATGAAGCTTTAATAGAAAATCAATTCTTACAAAAAGAACATGATTAAACAACGATACATATAATGCAAACATATATACATGCTACCTAAATTAAACAACCCATAAGATCATAAGAATAACAAAGGTATTTCCAATACGTATATATATAAAACTATAAAGCATTATTAAAAATTTTTTAAAGTTTATTATATATATATGCGTTCATGAATGAAAACAAACAAAAAGGTATGCATAAATTATATTAAGATGATATCTAAAAATATAAAAGATTTATAGCATTAAGTGATGAATTTATAGAAAAAATATTAAGATGAATTAATTGGGAGTAAATTAGAAATCAAACAAAATCAAAGGAAAAATGTCAAAAACAGAATAAAATGGCGAGTCAAAGTGCGACATACGGATAACATGGGGACCAAATGGAAATATTTCCCATACCCCCAAAACACAGCGTCTTTGCGCGGACCAAAACGGAATGAACACAAAATGCACGGCCAAATGTAAACAAAATATAAAGGTTTATTTGAATGCATTATAAAAAAAGGACTACGTGCGCAAAAATCCCCTCAGACCCAAAACACGCGGATCCTTCCCCTGGGTCGGGTCACCGCGCAGGTCGAGGGCCACCAGACGACTCCGATTTGAAGCTATCGCATTAGCTACAAATGGCGACGTTTTAAAACCTACTGCTAAAACTAAAAAAAACCTAAAAGCCTAACATTTCATCAGAGAAAAAAAAAACCTAAACTAAAACCTCTGCGCCGCTTCGACAAAATGTCACCTCAGAGCCCTCTCCCCTCACTACAACTCCGATGACTACAGAGAGAGCAAAGGTCCGGCCACCGGGTACGTTTCCCTTTTTTTTACTGTTTCTTTTAACCAAAGGTTAATGAGCTTCGAAAATCAGAAAAAGAAAGACGGAAAATGAAACTAAATCAGCCAAAGAAGAAAGAAACCCATAAATCACCTTTTGATCTTTCAAAAATTTTTTGTATTTCGAATGCGTGTGTTTTTTTGTGCTTTTTTCTCTCTCTCTCCCCTTACAAAAAAAGCTCTGCCCTTGTTTTATAGGTCGAGATTAAAAAAATGAAATCCCCCTCGAATCCCCTTTTTTACAATTTCTTATCTTTTCCTATTTTCTAATTTGCTGGAGGTTTCAATTCTTTTTGCTTGCTTTCTATGCCTTTTTCGTTTGTTTCTCCTTCTTGCAGGTATACAGAGGCCGTATGGAAACGTGGCGTGGCTTGGCGCAGCGCATGGAGGTGTGGCACGTAGCGATGGCGTACGTGGGAAAGCGCGCGCGAGGGTAAAGGCTCGGCACGTGAGGACGAAGGCCTTGGTGGCTGTGGCGTGGCACGTACAGATGCTAACTGGCGTGTGTGGAGGCTGCTAAGGTTTCTGACTTCTGGTTTAGGCTAGAATATTGGGCTTAGGTTTAGGCTAATTTGGGTTAAAAACGGTTTAGGCCACATTAGGCTCATGTATTTGGACTGTTTTTATTAGACTTTTAATTTTATTTATTATTTTTTTCTTGGCTCATGTATATTCACCCAACATAGCGATGAAATCAACAGCTTAATGTCAAATCGATTAGTTGCCTTATTTGTTGAAATTATTTAAATTTAAAATTATAAAATGGAATAAACAAAATAATATTTCAAAAATGCCATGAAAATGCTAATTTAATTAAAATGGAATAATATTTAAATACAGAGACTAAATAAATAAAATAAAAAAGATCGAGAGTTTACCAAAAACCCAAAGTTATGGTTTTGACCGAATCAGGCTACACGACTTGAGCTCTTTTTTTCTTTTTCTTTTTTTCTTTTCCCTTTATCTTTTTTTTCTTTTTTTTCTACTGTTGGACCTGCTGAACCAGCTTGCTCGGTGCTACTGGGCTGGCTGCTGGGGTGGGCTGGTTGTGCTGTTGGGCTACTGCAGTTGGGCCTGCCGAATCTAGGCTGCTGTTGTTTTTTTCTTTTTTTTTTTCTTTATTCTGCTAACAGGCCTACTGTTGGGCTGCCTACTTCTGGGTTGTCTGGCCTGCTTGCTGGGTGCTGGCTTGCTGTTAAAGACTTGGGCTGCTGCTGGACAGGCTTGTTAGATATGGTGGATTTGGGCCTATTAGAGGTGCTGCTGGCTGCTATCGGGTCGAATCCTGGTCAGCTCCGGATCGGATGGGTTGTGTCGGGTTGTCCCGACTATATTTTTTTATTTTTTTCTCTTCTTTTTTCTTTTTTTCTTTCTTTCCTTTTTTTTATCTCTTTCTTCTTCCTTTTTCTTTTTTTCAAACCCTAGCCTCCTTCACCGCCACCGCCGTCTCCTTGGCCTATGGTGTTTCAGCCGCTAACATCCCCTTCTTCCTTCCCATTCTTTTTTTCTTTTCTTCTTTCCCCTATTTTTCTCTCTAATTTTGACAGTCCCAAATTGAAAGGTGCCGCTGCCCGTGCTCGGTGGTCACGGCTCCTACTCCTTTTCTTGTTTTATTTTTTTGTTGTTCTTTGCTGCTCTTGTTTTATTTTTTGCTTTTTTTCTCTATCATGGCTTGGTTGCTTGGTTCGGTGATGGTGGTGGTGCGGCGGTGCAGGCGACGGAAGAGTGATGGTCGCGGTGGCGGTGGGGTGCGGCTTTTGGAGCTGTTTGTTCTATTTTTTTGTTTTTGCTTTGTTTTTATTGATATCTGACCCCTTTCCCTCTCATTTTTTCCTTTTTTATCTTACCGATTTTGTCTTCTTTTCCTTTGTCTTCAGGTGGCAGTGGAAGGCATCATGAGCCTAGGCTGACTATTGAAATAGCTGAAGGTGGCAGTACACGCCCGGATGCTGATTGGGGTGTTCTGACATACCCAGAAAGACCAAGCTATAGAGGACGCAAAATTTTCGAGGTCAAAATTTAATTTTAGGAAAATTTAAAGTCAAAATGTAATTTTAAGAAAGTTGAGGGATCAAAATTTCGTATTTTCATCAAGTGATATTAATTTTAATTTTATTCAATTTTATCCTTTATCTTGATAATCAACCAACATCGTATTTGTTTAGTTTGATTAATCATTTTTAACTCACCTCATTACCATAACATGCAAAACAAGGTAACTATGCAACAATTGAAATTAATCAAATCATAGAAATACAAATCAAACACTCGAGTTACTCGTCATCGGCTTTCATCTTTCCTCTCCCTATTGACGTTCCCGCATCGTATTTTGCTACGAATAATAGCCTGACAATACATAATATTAAATTCCAGCTCAAATCACAAATAATTACAAAGTCACACATATTTCACAATTTATCCAATTTAGTCCGTAAAACCGAGACTAACCTAACTTTCAATTTAAAGCTCTGAATTGAAATCTAATTTCACTAATGCCTATCAGAGACCTCCTATTTCTTATTTCTACTGCCAATTTAATATTTTATATAGTTTAGTCCCTAATGTACAAAGTTATAAATTAACTTTACAATTCAGTCCTTTTTTCACATCTAAACTTTTCAAATCTATCAATTTAACACCTAAAACTTCAAGAAATCAACAATGGCAACTTTCTAAAACTTTAACAGTTTTACAAATTGGTACATGGGTAAGCTAAATCAAGCTCCCATGACCTCAAAAACATAAAAAATTACAAGAAAATGACTTGATTGTAACATCTAATTAGTGACCAAAACTTTGAAAACCCTTGGAACCTTTTGTTTTTCTCTTCATGGTTTGTAGGTGGAAGATGACAGAAAGTTTCTCTTTCATTCCACCAAATTGTCTTATTTATAATAGGATTAATTTGTAATTTAGTTTAATTAATTGTGTTTTAACTAATTTAACCTTAATTAACTTAGGTTAGTGACTAAAAAATCTTACCATTCACTATTTTTCATTTAAATATGATTTAATTGCTATTTTGGATCTTTGGTTAATTGCAATGTCAGTCCTTAAGTCATTTCTTAATTAAAAATCTATAGTGATTGGACTTTAGAATTTAGTCACTAAACCTTAATTAAACACAATTTCGACTAAATTACTTATCCAAAATTCAATTCACTTATATAATAACTTTGTAAGTATTTAATAATATTTACGGGATTGGTTTACGGAAATGGAGTCTCAAACCCGTCTTTTTCAACACCACTAGAAACCGGATCGTTACAATTATAAAAATTATTGAAACTCAACAAACAGTCGTTCTACTTTGGAAAACAAGGTTAGGAATCTCATCGTGGTTAAAATGTTATGTTTTCAGAAGAAAGACCCAAGTTCCCTAAACAAACATCCTATAGAAGAGTATGAAGCCATGAAAAGAGGGAAAAATGGTGCAACTCATATGAAAGTGAATTGAAACCAAGCTTACTCCATCCATATAATCCGAGCCATACTCCATCCATACGATTGAATTTAGAATGTGTATTCTTACACTTCATTCCAGTAACCTTATTCAACCAGTTTATCACAACCTCTCATAGTTGCTTAACACCTCATCAAGTTCTCACAATAAATTAAGCTTACATCTTTCTTATCATTGGTCAAGAGGTTTGTTAGCCATGTAATACTTATTATTCTTCTTTTCCAATTCTCAATTTTTATTGCTCTTTCATTACTTTTAGTTTCTGCTTTTTCTATTCTATTTTACGTTTTCTTTTTATTATCTCTGGTAGTAATTACTATGTTAACTCAGTTAGAAATTTTAAACACCGAATTTATTAAAGTTATATATTTCAATAGACCGAATTTAAGTGCTATTTTCATCTAACTTAGAAGGTGTATTCCTACACTCCATTTTCATAACCTTGCTCAACAAGTTTATCACAATCTCTCATTATTATGTCCAACACTTCATCAAATGAATAAATTTGATTATTTGAATTGCTATTGTCTGTATTTTTAAATACTAATCTCTTACAAATAAAATAAATATTAAAATGCTAAATCCTTCAAATATTTTGAACACCTTAATTTCATAAACAAATTGTTCCACCTTAATTTTTCTTCTTAGTTTTCAATTCAAAAATTTTATTTCTCTCTTATTAGATTTTGGCTTCCGCTCTTAGCCTGACCCATTTTTAAGTTTATAATACTTTATATTATATTGTTTTTATATATTATATAATTTAAAACACATTAAAAAAGATAAACTTATACTAAACATATAATACTACTCTAATGTAAACATTAAAATAGTGTTAAGATGACTATATAAAAAAATTCAATAAATAAAAATGTATAAAATTATTAAATATTAAAATAATATAAAATAAATATTTTTAAAAAAAAATTAAAAATAATATGGGCGGACCTAAAATGATCTTGGGTTAGCCTTTTGTAGATATATGAGAGTTTGGGCAAAATTTTAAGCCCATGTTTTAGGTTGGGCCAATCTTAGACAAGCATAAATTATACTAATATCATGCTTAGGTCCGACCCAACCCACGAGCACCTCTAGTAAAGAACCATGGGAAAGAAAATATTTCCATTAAAACAACTTGGACACCAGCAGTGGCTCAACTATGAAAATTCACCAAAAAATCATGGAAATTTAGTTAGAGGTTTAATTAAAGATAAAATTAAAGCTTATTGAGTCTAATTTTGTATAGAATAAACGGTGTAAACAATGGAATTGTAGATTTTGAGATATATTAGTTTTTGTGGGACAATGTTAGAATGAATTCGGGTTCTCCTGTTCTGACTTTGAAAAATCATCAAAAATTTTATGAAACTTATTAGGGAATTAAATTTGTATGTTTAAATTTTTAACAAGCCTATTTTCAAGAAAATCAAACACAAACATTATCTGAACCCCGTAGATAATTGATTCTTAGTAAAGAAAGGTCAAAACTGTCAAACAACAAAACAGGGGCAAATTTGAAGAATTTATTATACTGATTGGCTAAAGTATAAATTTTGAAATTTTTATGGTAAAAAGATATTTGAGCCCAGTTTCAAAAATATCAAGCAGATCTTAATTTCGAATTCTGTAGCTCAAAATATAAATAATGAATTGATTATGACACAAGTGGACAACTTTGTTATTAACACATAAGTAAATAGTGGAATTATAGTTAATGTTACGTATAAGCATATTATACTAAAAGCTAAACATTCTAATATGTACATAAAGGATGTGGAATGGAAAGGAGGATGAGGCAAAAATAATAGGAGAGTTATAATGTTAAGAAATTATTGTAAACGATAGATTTGCTAACACGTAGAAGAACATCAAATTTACTGTTGAAGTATCAAGTGAGTGGATGTTTTAAAATGAATTAAGGAAGTCTTAATTGATGAATTAACCGATAAATGTTGGCAATAGTGATGGTATGTGGAAAAGGTAAACTATTTTTGCTGATACAAGTCCTCTAAATGACTTATTTGTAAAACTTTGATAATTGTGTTAACTCTATGAATTTTGGTACAAAAGGTATGCACATAGAGTCCATCGATTAAGAAAATATCATATATATACATATATATTTAAGAAATGAGTTGTTGGATAATGATCTTGGATGACAAACCGCATATTTTGAACATATTGGGCTAATTTGAAATGACTGAGAGAAGTTAGGGAATAAAGGTGTACACTGTTCCATAATGAATTTCTCTTATTTTCGAACATCGAATTAAGATTTAGTATCGATACCAAGGGTAAAATACTGATACCTTAAGGAAAGTAACGAACTTCAGTCAAAGTATCGATGCTATAGTAAAGATATCGATAATTCAGTATAAGTATTGATACATGTTGAATTTTGTTTAAATTTTTTAAACTATGTATGTATTGGTCATCCGCTCCTCTTTTCCTTGGTTGAGCACATCCCTGTACAAATTAAACTTTCAAGAAGAAAATGGCCAATTCATGTCTTATGAATACCCTTTTTTTATTATGTAGACTTCACTTCAATAAAAGTTGTGGCGTATGGAACAAATAAAGTTCAATCAATGTGTTCTATTATGTACTTTAGTCATGAAACATGACTTACACTAATTAGGATAACATACGCTTTCGGTTTTTTGAAATAGAGGTTGGACGATGGGTTTATAAATATAGATATTGTTTATACACTTAATAATCCTAAATGATATCATAATGTTTCAATCTTAAATTAGTAAATAAGAAAAATTCACTTACATTCAGGTGTATTATACATAGCAACAATGAGCATGTTTTTTATATTTATTGGTATTTTAAAAGATCGATATTTGATATTGAAAAGTATTTAACACATTACTATAAAATTAAGAATAATGTTGACAAAATAAAACAATATTATTATTGACAGAAATTGAGATTGGGAAATGTTAATTACTGCTTAGAAGCATTGAAAGGTAAAAATGTTCTAGATCTTTATGGCCCCAATGCAACTTGAATCCCACATTGCTAGCATATGGTAAACAAAACATAAGAGGTGGTGTATAAGGAGAGAGGATAGGGCAACATTAAAACATACTTACCTGGACAGGGTCAATGAGTGATCATGAAGACTCATGGCCTAGAGTAGTGACCACCATTGCACTTGGGAGGGGTGCTGCTTTAAGGTCTCCCCAGGAGGGAGAGCCTATGTCATAATTTGTGGCAGTAGGGCTTGCGTGCGCGCAGCCTCTACCAATTTCAAGCTGTAAAAAGTAATTTGTAACATAATATAGGACATAATTCTCTGTTACGTACGGATAAATAGCTTGAAAAGCTCGCGGGAGTGAAAAAAGTGTAAGAGAGAGACAACATTGTGAGTTGTGACCATTCCATGCTAGTTGATACCAGCAGGAAAGGGTCAGTTGATACCAGCATGGATCTGTGTTCACGCAACCCCTACCAATTTTAAGTTAATAAAATAATTGTATGTCAATCGTAGGATTTAATAATGAATATGACATAATTTTTATGAAGCAATCTCCGAGTATGTTTAAAAGCATATATTTCAAGAAGCTCTCGCAGAAATAAAAGTGCGGCAAAGTCCATCAGGCAATCTTGTGATCATTTCATGCTATTTGATTTACAAATTAAAATTATATAAACCGAACAAGATTGGATATGTCAACTAGTAGAACTAATGTTTTTAAAATACCGAATAAATTTAACATTGTACATTTATTTTTCTTCATAAGCAATAAGCATTAGAAAATAAAGTCTAGCTCACCATGTTGTAATCCCATAAAGCCAAGCCTCAAATAAATTATGTCAAATAAATATTAGAATAAATTACATTATTAGTCACTTAATTTTTAATATATTTCTATTTGATCATCAAACTACAAAAATTTTTAATTTTATCACTATCGTTTTTAATTGATTCTGTTTTAGTTACTCTTTGTTTAATCCTTAATGAAAATGATGAAAATGATGGTGTGAAATTTTTAAAGAATACAACCACACAATTAGTCCACATCCCTAGTATATGATAAACAAAACGTAAGGGTGGACCATATAAAGAGAGAGCACCTCACAATGTTTAAACATCCCTGTACGGGGTGCGGCATATAAACGGAGTCGATGGGTGATCATTGAGTCTCATGGTCTAGGGTAGACAGTAGTGACCTCAATTGCAGTCGGGAGGAAACGATCCTCTACACAGCTTCAGTAAGGTTATGACCAGAGATTCGTGCCTATTGAACAGATACTGTTCAAGTAAGGTTATGACCAGCGACTCTTGCTCCGTCCTATAAATTCCTCGGACAACTGTTATGTTCTTGCGATGTCGGTGTCCATTGTTTCCAAAGATGAAATGGCAGAGCAGCTTTAATGAGAGCGAGCTTATATTTTAATGGCTTTGATTGATGGTTCTTTTTGGACTACATAATTAATTGGGCAAGGCAAATATCAGTTGGTTTCGACACAATTATAAGTATTTAGCCCAAAGGGAGCCTCCCAGAAATTCCAAAATGGTCACATATAAGACTAGAGGAGATAAAGGAAGGCATAAATTGTTTTTAGCTGAAAACAGAATAAATCTAATAATTCAATGTTGAAATATGTCGGTCAAAATAAAGAGATTTTATGTTGTTAACAACATCAGCTTCCAACTGATGAGCCACTCCATTTCCTATGAAGAGGCTACCTGTAACAGCGTTTTGGACTCAAAGGCAAGTTGATAGCTTCAGGTTTTGTGGAACGTCACCGGACGGACGAACTAGGCCTGCTCATTTCAACAGCTTTCCTTGAATTGCTGCCAATACCATATCCGGAAGAACTGAGTCTTCCATTATCTCTCCTATCATATCCATCAAAGCAGCTACAAATCTTCCTATTCAAAATTATGTCACCTGCAATTGGGCTTCGAAACTCTTTTTCTGAATAAAAAATTAATTAATTTAAAAATTAGTGTAAGACATTAATTCATAAGATGCTTTAATTACGGTAAATGTAAAATATAACATATTTTAATAAATTGTGGACGTCAACAATTCCCAAAGTAAAGATAGAAACCTTTGCAAAAGTATACAAACAGAAACTTCCATGTAATGTAAACCTTACAGTTTGCGAATTCTTCTTTAGTATTTAATGGCTTACCTACTAATATTGCATAGTTGGAAAGACTGATTGCTTCTTCATCTTTTGACCTATATCAAGCTGCAATAAGAGGACTAGTGTTATAATATCCAAAAATTTACATGTGCAAATTCACCAACATGCAATGTGCTGTGCAGGAAAAATTATACTAGTTTTGTCCATAGCAAACTAAAAGTTCCTTCTGACATAGTCGAAATCCCATATAGAGAGCGCAAGCCAAGGGTAAGGCAGAGACGCATTATAAAAGAAATATCAAGATGAGTTTAAGCTCATACCTTTCTCGGCCTTTTGGCTAAGATCAAGTGTAGTATCTGTTCTTATCAGTTTAATATCTGATACGTGGATCATTGATCCGCATGATATTAAATCAATATTTTTAGGGGGAGAGCTCATTAACAATAGCTTGCTATTGGGGTTCTCGAGTGTCGTCTTTGTTTTGCACTGCTGCATCGTTCTGGCACACCCCTCCGATTGTAGTTTTAACCTTTTGAACCAATAGACGGTAGCTTCTTGTTCGGATTGTATTAATAATTGAGGTGTAAATCTGTTTAAAGACACTATTTTAAGGGTTAATGTACTTGAGTTTTAGTCCAAACCTAATGGATGGTATCTAATTTAATTTCTGAAGTTCATTGAAGAATTGTTGTTTCAATTTGTAGTTGGCGCATAGAATTGCCGTTCAATCATTTAATTGGCTTTTCAGTTCTACGTTCTAATCATTTAAATTGAACCTAGAAGCTATTTGATTTTAAAATTTCACTGTTTTACGATAATAGAAACAATGCTTACTATTTGTATATAACATTTACATGGCTTCACACACATGGTGCCGTGTTCTTCAATTAAATACCACGTAATCGAGATGGAGTTTGGAACTTGTACACTAAGGCTGTTGTCTTTGTGAAGCTGATGGAGGATCTTCATCAATTGAGTGAACTTAGGGTTCTAAACTCGGAGGTAATGGAGTTGGATAAATGCTTGACTAATCTCAGAGGAAGACTTGAAGGCAACGAGTGTCTTTATGGTGGCATTCTTGTGAATGTGTCATGGTGTCTTTATGGTGTTGTTCCGCAACGCCAACAGCATGGCTAATGCCGAGTTTTGATCGTGCTCGTGTGGTGGTGATTTTTCTCTAGTTGACTTTTAGAGCTGTTTTATGTGGCTTGTTTTATATGGTTTACTGGTGTTTTCTGGTTTTATTTTGGTGTATCCTTTTGGTTGGGTTATTTTTTATGTTGTTTTATCTTTGTAATCCCACTGTTTTCAGTGGTTGTTTTATTTTTAATATAATCATTGTGATGGCCGAGCAAAAAAAGTAGTAAAAAAAAATTTAATGCCAGGCTTTAAATTTCAATTTCTTAAAACATTTTCTTTTACAATTTGAAGTACTAAACATGGCGTTCAACATCCACCTCAACTCATTTGCATCAGCAATGACCTCCATATTTGATATATTTTTAATTGATGATAAAGTATTATTATATTTATGTTTTAAATTTAATTTTTACTCAAATCATGTTTTAGCATTTTACTTTGTACTTATAATTATTTAGAAAAATTGAAACTTCAAAATAATTCAACCACTAAAAGTGGCTGACTTGAATAGAAGACAAGTAAAAAAAAATCATATGTATCGTATTTTTATAGTATTATTATTTAATATAGGTAAAAAGTTTTAATTACACATTTATTCATTTAATTTTCTTGTGAAGTTAAACAAAAAAAAAAACTACACTAGAAGCTAAACAAGGATACAACAAAATACACAAAATTAGGCTATTATATCCCACATGTACCGGACAATAACTCAGACAAATCTTGCACCTGCTATAAAATGGAGCTAAAAAGATCTGGTCAAGCCATCTTTGCGCTTGGGGCAATGACGCAGCTAGTGAGGTTTTAACCGAGGCGCGTCTATTGCTGGTTGAAAACTATTTCCAGACCCCCTCTTAGGCCTGGGTTCTGCCCTGGCCTTTGAGAATTTCTGGAAGGGTTCCCTTCGGGGTAAAACCCTACAATTTCTAGTTAATTACTTTGCTCTTCTTTTTCCCCTTAAAATTAAGATGGAACAATTTGTTTATGAAATTAAGGTGTTCAAAATATTTGAAGGATTTAGCATTTTAATATTTATTTTAGATTTTTGAATTTAAAAATACATACCGAAAATTCTTGAGCAAGTGTTCGACACAATAATGAGAGGTTGAAACTTGTTGATCCAAGCGTATTATACGTAGCAACTATTAGTACAATTTTATATCTACCGATAATTTTTTATTAAATTTAGGGTAATTTATTAACTAATTGATCCAACCATTCACAATTCAATTGTTGATCATTTCACAAAATTCGATCTACTCAATTAATGAAATATATAAGTTTAATTAACTGTACACCAGGTAATTACTATCTACTAGAGAAATAATAAAAAGAAAATGTACAACATAATAGAATAGAAAAAGTAGAAACTAAAATTAGTAAAAGAGCATTAATAAAAATTGGGAATTGAAACATAAGAACAAAAAGAATAATAAGTATTACAGGGGTAACAAACCTCTTTCACCAATGATAAGAATGTTGTGAGCTTGATTTAATCAAAAAACTTGATGAGGTATTAAACGCAACTATAGAGATTATAATAAACTAGTTGAATAAGGTTACAGGAATGAAGTGTAAGAATACACACTTTGAGTTTGGATAGTATGCGTAATCACTAAATTTTGTCTGTGTCAAGGTTCGTGTATAATTTCCAAATTACGGGCCGGGCTGGTCTCATATGGGCCCAATGATTGGGCCCATTATGATTGGGTTTTGTTCTTTAAGCTTTAGCCCATTAATTTTTTGGTTTTTATATTTTAATAATAATAATCAGAAAAAATATAAAATTTAAAATTTACATTTTGACCACCTAACTTTTTAAAATTATATTTTGACATCTCAACTTTCTTAAAATTATATTTTGACCCTAAATTTTCTTAAAATTACATTTTGACCTCAAAAGTTTTGTGTCCTCTATAGTTTGGTCCTTCTAGGTATGTCAGACCACCCCAATCAGCATCCGGGCGTGCACTGGCACCTTCAGCTACTCCGACAGTCGGCCTAGGCTCATGATGCCCTCCATTGCCACCTAAAGACAAAGAAAAAGAAGACAAAATTATTAAGATAAAAAAGGAAAAAATAAGAGGGAGAGGGGTCAGATATCAATAAAAACAAAGCAAAAGCAAAAAATATATATAACAAACAGCTCCAAAAGCCGCACGCCACCGCCACCGCGACCATCACTCTTTCGTCGTCTGCACCGTCGCACCACCACCATCACCGAACCAAGCAACCAAGCCACGATAGAGAAAAAAAACAAAGAAAAAAAAGAGTAGTAAAGAACAACCAAAAAATAAAACAAAAAGGGAGGAAGAGCCACGACCACTGAGGATGAGCACGGACAGCGGCACCTTTCACTTTGGGACTGTCAAAATAGGAGAGAAAGGGAGAGAAGAAAAGAGAAAAAAGGGAAAGAATAAAAGAAGGGGGAGGGAAGAAGGGGATACTGGCGACCGAAGCACCGTAGGCCAAGGAGACTGCGGTGGCGGTGAAGGAGGCTAGGGTTTGAAAAAAAAAGAAAAGAAAAAGGAAGAAGAAAGAGAGAGAAAACAAAAGAAAGAAAGAAAAATAAAAAGAAAAAAGAAGAGCAAAAAATAAAAATATACAGTCGGGTCGACCCGACACAACCCATCCAACCTGGATCTGACCAGGATTCGACCCGATAGCAGCCAGCAGTACCCCTAGTAGGCCCAAATCCACCAGACCCAGCAGGCTTGTCCAGCAACAGCCCAAGTCCTTAACAGCATGCCAGCACCCAGCAAGCAGGCCAGACAGCCCAGCGTAGGCATCCCAACAACAAGCCTGTCAGCAGAAAAAAGAAAAAAAGAAAAGAAAAAAAAACAACAGCAGCCCAAATTCGGCAGGCTCAACTGCAGTAGCCCAACAGCACAGCCAGCCCACCCCAGCAGCCAGGCCTAGTAGCTCCGAGCAGGTTGGTTCAGCAGGTCCAATAGTAGAAAAAAAAAGAAAAAAGAAAAAGGGAAAAGAAAAAAAAGAAAAAGAAAAAAAGAGCTCAAGTAGTGTAGCTTGATTCGGTCAAAACCATAACTTTGGGATTTCAATAAACTCTCGATCTTTTTTATTTTATTTATTTAGTCTCTGTATTTAAATATTATCCCATTTTAATTAAATTAGCATTTTCATGGCATTTTTGAAATATTATTTTGTTTATTTCATTTTATAATTTTAAATTTAAATAATTTTAACAAATAAGGCAGCGAATCGATTTGACATTAAGCCGTTGATTTCATCGCTATGTTGGGTGAATATCATTGGCTCGTGTTAAATATGGGGCACCCTTCTAGAAAATCGAGAAATTCAAAAATCCTTGTGTTTTAATAAAATGTTTATTTTGTAAAATATCAAATTATATTTTAAAGGATATATAATAATATGTAACTTATCAATTTTTTTAACGGATCACGATTAAATATTAAATTGAACTCGTATTTTTAAAAATTAAGACAATGCGCGCTTAACGAGATACTAATTTTGGGCGTCACGAGGGTGCTAATACCTTCCTCGTGCGTAACCGACTCCTGAACCCTAATTTTCTCTGGATTTTGACGTAGACCTAAAAACAACTCTTTTTTAAAGAAATTTTAAAAGATTATTTTTCTTTTAAAAAAAAGAGAATTTAATAGGTGTCCGATCACACCTAGAAAAAATATCGGTGGCAACTCCTCTTTTTTTAAAAAAAATGAAGACTCTATTTTTAAATTTTCAATAATCACTTCGACTAGTGCCCGTGCCAAATTTTTAGGTCGCTGCAATATGGATGGAGTATGGTTGGGAACATATGGATGGAGTGAGCTTGGTTTCAATTCACTTTCATATGAGTTACACCATATTTTCCTGTTTTCATGACTTCAGACTCTTTTAAAGGTTGATTGTTTAGGGAATTTGGATCTTTCTTCTAAAAATATAACATTTTAGCCTCGATGAGATTTCTAACCTTGTATTTCAAAATAGAATGATTGTTTGCTAAGTTCCGATAATTTTCATAATGATAGCTACAATGCTTATTAATATTGTTAGATTTTATCGTACTCACAATGTGGGTGAATAAAAATATTTGATAATTAAAACATTACTATAAAAATATGAGTTAGTATTTTATACACTAGCAGTGTACTTTTTTTATTTTATAAGTAGCCTTAAAAAGTTGCCACGTATCTCTCTATTTTTAAGTTTTTTTTAATATTTTGCTATACCCCTATAGAACACTTGTCAACCTCTTAATCCTACTTGTGGAGTCTAAAAACTTCATTAGCAGTGTACTAAATATTTTCCCTAAAAATATATCCACAAATGATTATTTGTGAGCAGCAAGGAGTTTTTATATAAATTTGTTGGTCTTGTGTTCAATTCCTAAATAATGTTTTTCAGTTGTTTTATTTGGAGATTATAAAAAAGTATGAAAATACCCTGATAATAATATTAATTACCTTTAAAGTAGGGGTATTTTAGTACTTTCACAACTAAGTTAATTTCAAGTTGACTCGTGACACCAACTCAGTCAACCAATTTAGGGAAATTTACAAGGCTTCGATAAGGAGATGAGTCTGAAAAAAGTTAGAATAGAAATTCGGTGTACATTATAGGAATTGAGATGAGTTAATGCTCTGTCTTCCTATTATGTTGTTCTTACCATTTTCACTAGTATGCATTGCTCATCCGTTCTTTTCTTTGGATTGAGCACATCCATGTATAAATTAAACTATCGAGAAAAGGGCTAAATCATATCTAATGAATATAATTTTTTGTTTACTATGTAGACTCTACTTCAATAAAATTTGTTGTCTAGGGAATAAATCTTTTTCAATCAATTTATCCAAATAAGTACTTTTATTATTAATTAAGTGGGCTTTTGGTTTTTCTTTCTTCGGAATAGAGGTTGTACAATGGATTTATAAATATAGATATGATTTACACACTTAATAATCCTAAATCGACTTTGATTTAAAAAATGTATTTCAATCTTAAATTACTTAAGATGAAAATATCACTCGGAATTCAAGTGTATTATTCATGGCAACAATGGACATAATTTTATATTTATGGGTATTTTAAAGGATCGATATTTAATATTTAGAAGTATTTAACGCGTCACTATAAAATTAAGAACAATGTTAATAAAATAAAACAATATTATTATTGAAAGAAATCGAGATTGGGAAATGTTAATAATTAGTGTTTAAATGCATTGAAAGATAAAAATGTTCTAGATCTTTATGCCCCCAATGCAACCTGAATCCCACATTGCTAATATATAGTAAACAAAACATAAGGGGTGGTGTATAAGGAGAGAGGATAGGGCAACATTGAAACATACTTACCTGGACGGGGTCAATGAATGATCAGGAAGACTCATGGCCTAGAGCAGTGACCTCCATTGCACTTGGGAGGGGTGCTGCTTTAAGGTCTCCCAAGAGGGAGAGCCTACGTCAAAATTTGTGGCAGTGGGGGATTGCGTTCGCGCAGCCTCTACAATTTCAAGTTATGGAAAGTCATTGGTAATCAATTGTAGGATATAGTTCTTTTTTGCATATGGGTAAACAGCTTCAAAAGCTGTTATTATATGCTCTCCTTACAGAACACCCTTAGGTTTTGTTTGTGGTAGGGATGTAGGCTCAGGTTAAGGGCATAAGGGTTTAGGACATTTTTAACATTTAGTGCTTATACGCACATTGTTTTTCATTTTGTAAAGATGTACTTTTCAATATCAAATATTGATCTTTCAAAGTGCTTGTAAATATAAAAATTACGCCTATTATTTCCATGTTTAATACACTCTAATTTATGTGGTATTTTCATCCTATCTAATCAAATGGATTGATCTTATTTGAAAGATTGAAATCTTTTTAGTCATATCTATATCCGTCATCCAACGTCTATTTAGGAGGAAATGAAAGCCTATCTAATCTTATTTAGTACAAGTCATATGATTCATAATAGAAAGTACATAATTGAATAGATTGATTGATCAAGATTTATTCCATGAGCAACAAATTTTATTAAAGTAGAGATGGCATAATAAAAAATGGTATTCATATGACATGATCTGTCTATTTTCGCATTAACTATCTAATTTTGTGACAATCCAAAGAAAGTAAGAGTAGATAAACAAGATATACATAGTAAAATTGATAAGAATGACATAATAAGCGGATAAGGAATCAAATCATCTAAATTCCTATGATGTACATAGAGTTTCTACCGTATTTTCTTCAGAACCGCCTCTTAACGCCTATTCCATCAAAGCTAGTATAATTAATTAGCATTGTAGCCATCGTTACAGAAATTATAGAACTCAACCAAGAATTGTTGTAGTTTGAAATACAAGGTTAGGGATCTCGTCAAAGCTGAGATGTTATGTTTTAAAGAAGAAAACCCTATATTCCCTAACAAAACAAACGTGTAGAAAATTTGAAGCGATGAAGAGGAAAAGGGGTTGTGACTCTTATGAAAGTGAACTAAAACCAAGCTTTTGTAAAAACAGATTTCAACACAAATCCCAACTATCATCTAACTCAGAATGTGTTTTCTTACGTTTCATTGCCATAACCTTACTTAACCAGCTCACAACTTTCGTACTTCAGCCCATAAAACAAATATCGGTTTAACACTCCTTTTTCTTCTTATTTTTCAATTCAAAAATTTTATTTCTCTCTTATTAGATTTTGGCTTCCGCTCTATCTTTTCTATCATGTTGTACATTTTCTTCCTACTATTCAGCTAGCAATTTTAAACACTAAATTTATAGAAATTATATATTTCTTGAATAAATCGATTTTTTTTAAATAATCGAAAATTAAATTGCAACTGGTTGATTCAACTGGTTAATAAATTACCCTAAATTTATTTAAAATTATCTGTAGATATAATTCATAGTTCCTATGTATAATACGATTGAATTTAAATGGTATTTTCATCTTAAATAATTAAATAGACTGTTCTTATGTAATTCTTGAAAGATTTAATTGTTTTTTTAATCATATTCTGTTATATTATAGGTCGATAATGACAGCAAGAGTAATCACACAAAAATAAGAAAGAAAAATAAGAACACACAAAAATTTTTATTGGGAAAAATCATAGGCAAAGGAGAAGAAATTCACTATTGAAAAAATACAAGAGGTTTTCGACTATGCACAGTTTGTTAGGGTAAAAAGTATACCCCTATACGAATTTAACTTGTGCGGCAGGTCCGTACTGCAAGAGCTCCGCCCCCGAACCTTCGGTCAAAATTAGTGGTTCGACTCGAGGTTGTACCCACCCCAGATCCCCAATTTTGCCTCTATTTTATTTCTTTAACAACTGAATTATATATCGAATTTTTTAAATCGGATCAAACGGGATTCAGATCACACAACTCTAATATATTCAATTCAAGATTAGCAATTGTAAAACATTTAGTATAAATAACACACAGACAAGACTTGTGGTGACCAATGTGGAAAGAGTACGTCAGGGAATTGGGCATGATACGACTTGTGGTGTTTGTGGGCATGGTTTCAAAGATATACTTTATGTCATTATGGACGGTTCTGCAACAAGGAGTATTTGGGATCGGTTAATTCTAGTAGATCGGCAAACTTGATTTTATTCTAGTAATTTGCATGAATGGCTTATATCAAACTTGCAGAATCAACATGTCAAGTGCTTGGGAGATGTAGACTGGAATTACCTTTTTGGGATCATGATTTGGCCCATTTGGAAGAATCAAAATCTTTTTTATTTTTCAAGGCGTGTCTTGGAATATTAGTGATATTACCAGTGTCCTATACTTGGGCAAAACAGTATGTCTCTTTTAAAAGGGATTCCTTATCTGAGACACGAAGATCGGTTCTAACCTCATACTTGACAGGTAATTAGGTCTATTTAAACAGAAATGAAACAAGTTTTGCTGCAGTAGGAGGAATTGTTTTGATAACCTCATACTTGACAGGTAATTAGGTCTATTTAAACACTGATGGGCCAGTCAGAAATGAAACAAGTTTTGCTGCAGTAGGAGGAATTGTTTGTGATCAAGATGGGAGGTGGATTCTTGGCTTTAACAGTTATTTGAGGAACTGCTCTATTTTTTTATGCTGAATCATGGGGCATCTTAGATGGTTTGGTACTCTTAATCGATCGGGGTTATGATAATGTCTTGATTAAAAATGATAATCTTGAGGTGACTAAGGCCATTTAAGAGAATTCTTCCAAGAGTTCCAAATCTACTTTGATCAGAAGAATTCATCAAATTTGGGTGCAGATTGGGCACTGGAGTATATGCCACATCTCTAGAGAAGATAACCAGGATTAGGGGTGTGCAAATTTTGGGTAAAACCGAATTAATTCGGTTAACTGACCTAATTCGGTTAATCGTTCGGTTAACTGAATTAATTCGGTCGGGGTCGGTTAATAATTTTTTTGGAAGTTCGGTTAATGATTAATTCGGTTCGAAATCGGTCGGTTAACCGAACTTAATAAATAATATTATAATATTCAGTCTGGGGTCGGTCGGTTCGGTTGATTTTTTAGAAGTATAAATTAATCGGTCAGTTAATTCGGTTAATTTTTTTATATGTTTTATACTTGTTTTAACCAAAAATCAAAAAACCTATAAAATTCGATTGGTTTCAATTAACCGACCGAATTAATCGAAAAAGTTCAGTTCAGTTATTTTTTTTTTTGAAAAAATTTCAGTTTGATTAACGGTTAAGGGTTTAAAAGAGTCGGTTAATTCAATTAATGATAGTTCGGGTTGGTTAACTGGTCAGTTAACAGATTGAACACCCCTAATCAGGAGGTTGATAACCTGGTTAAATTGGTACAAGACAGACCAAATGGTTTAAGCTTGTTTGAGATCTCCCAAAAAATTTGCCCCTACAAAGTATTAACTTCTGATGTAATTAATTATTTATATTTATAATAATTTATTATGTTTAATTTTTTTTTTAAAAATCAAAATAAGGAGAAGGAATAAATAAGAACAAGACTGGTCAATCTGTCAGGCTATACAAACGTCCTTTCAATATTTTTGTAGAGGTCTTCAACATTTAAAAAAAAAATCAGGTCTCAAAAATTAAGTTGGACAAAAAAAAGACCTGTGGTTCAAAAAAACATACATTGCGTCAAGTTAATAATTATGTTAAATTATCTTTTATAGCATTATATATTATGATTTGAGTAAATTCATATAAGAATATTGATTATTAAGAATTTTATTAAATTATATATTTTAATTAAATATATTTAATAATAATTATGTTAAAATATGATTAAATTATTTATTACTGATATTAATAATCTTATTAAAATTTAATAACAATAACAATAATCATTAACCTAAACAAATTTATGCTAAGGGTATTCTAGTCATTTTAGTTTTTTCCCTTATGCTATTACACCTCCATTCCATTCAACCAAACACAAGAATACTATTACGCCTCTATTCCATTACATTCAACCAAACAATTGATTTGTTATTACGCCTCTATTCCATTACAGCGAACCAAACGTGCTGTTAGTTGCGGAGATGTGGTCACTGATAGTATGATATCCCTGGCAAGCTCTTTCTGTTTTCCTATAATTTTCGATACTAAAATAACCTTTTACCAACAACTTTTCATTGAACTTGCAAACCAACCGCAATGCCTTTTATTGACAAATTGTTCTAAAAATTTATTAGGTCACTTTTTATTTCTCGAAAAACTGGTCTATTTTTAAGAGATCCGGATTCCAAGTGAGAGAAATTTTTGCTTTTGGTTTCTTCTCTTCTCTGTATTGGCTTATTTCTGTTGCCACACTATTTGGCTTCCGCTCTAATCAGACCTCCGTAAGTAATAGTCTGCAATGATTAATTTGGTTAATTAGAAATTAACAAAAACCGAGTGAACCAAAGTTATCTGTAGTACAAGTTAAATTGATCGAAACTTTTGAATTAATCAAAAGCAGGAGAAGCATGTCGATTAGACCTGCAACTACGCAATGGTATTGGTAAGCCATTAAATAAAACAACAATTTGCAAAATGTAATGTGTGAAGGGATTAGATTCTGTTTGTATGGTTTTGCAAAGGCTTCAATCTTTACTTTAGGAATTTTTAAGAAAAAAAAAAGGTTTCAAAGCCCAATTGCAGTGGTATCGTTACTATGACATAATTTTCAAAAGGTAGATTTGTAAACATATTTATTTGTGAACATTCTGAATTGAATTATTATCTTAATTCTCTTTTCAGCTAAAAAAGAAATTATGTCTGTCTCCTCTTACCTGCCCGCCTGGAATTTTTGGGAGGCTACCTAGGTGTTCTTAAGTATGCTTGACAGTTGAAACCAACTGATATTTGCCTTTGACCCTACTGAAGCTGTAGAGGATCGTTTCCTGCTGGTATCAACTAAAGCATGGAATGGTCACAATGTTCACTCACACACTTTCTACACTCTTTTTCGAGATTTTGAAGCTGTTTATCCATATAGAACAAAGAATTATATCCTAAAATTTGATATCAATTACTTTCACTTGAAATTGATAGAGGCTGCGCGAACGCAAGCCCCCACTGCCACAAATTATGACGTAGGCTCTCCCTCTTGGGGAGACCTTAAAGCAGCACCCCTCCCAAGTGCAATGGAGGTCACTGCTCTAGGCCATGAGTCTTCCTGATCACTCATTGACCCCGTCCAGGTAAGTATGTTTTAATGTTGCTCTATCCTCTCTCCTTATACACCACCCTTTATGTTTTGTTTACCATACGCTAGCAATGTGGGATTCAGGTTGCATTGTGGGCATAAAGATTTAGAACATTTTTACCTTTCAATACTTCTAAACACTAATTATTAACATTTCCCAATCTTGATTTCTGTCAATAATAATAGTTTTTTTTTATCAACATTGTTCTTAATTTTATAGTGATATGTTAAATACTTCTCAATACCAAATATCGATCTTTTAAAATACCTATAAATATAAGAAGTATACTCATTGTTACCATGTATAATACACTTGAATTCAAGTGATATTTTCTTCGTCACTAATTTAAGATTGAAATCCCTGTTTCTAATCAAATTCGATTTAAGATTATTAAGTGATTTAAGATTAAAATACCTTTTTTAAATAAAATTTCATTTAAAATTATTAAGTGTATAAATCCATCATACAACCTCTATTTCAAGGAAAGAAACACCGAAAACCTATCTGATCCTACTTAATTCATAATAAAAGTACTTATTTAAACAAATTAATTGAAAAGGATTTTTTCCCTAAACAACAAATTTTATTGGAGTAGAGTTTACATAGTAAAAAATGGTATTCATTAGATATGATTTGGCCCTTTTCTCTTTGTTAGTTTAATGCTCAATCCAAGGAAAAGAGTGGATGAACAAAGCATTAACTTATCTCAATTCCTATAATCCACACCAAATTTCTATTTTAGCTTTTTCAAAATCACCTCCTTATGCTTATTCAACCAAAGCCTTGTAAATCTCCCTATCCAAGCTAACATCTATCCTAAAATACCCTTACCTTAAAAGGGTAATTAATATATTTTCATATTTTCATATAATTTGTTGATATATTTTTAGGGAAATATTTGGTATACTGCTAATGGCGTTTTTAGACTTCATAAGTAAGGTCAGGAGGTTGACAAGCGTCCTACAGGGGTATAATAAAATATTTAAAAAGGAGACATGTAGCAATTTTTTAAAGCTACTTGTGAAATAAAAAAAAGTATACTACAAGTATACCAAATACTAACCCATATTTTTATAGATATGTTTTAATTATCAAATATTTTTGTTCACCCACATTGTGGTGCGATAAAATCTAGTAATATTAATGAGAACTATAACTATCATTATTGTAACACCCTATACCCGACTCAGTTGCCGAGTTCAAATTGCAATGTGCCACATTCGTTGCTGAAGCAACTACGATCAATCATAATCAAAACATACCATTTAATGCTTAAATTCAACCAAAAACATATGTTCAATACAATATGCAATCATTTACGAGTCTTACACTAACTTTCTAAAGTTCAAATAGTAACTTGAGGTCAAAGGACCAAATTGTAAAAGTTTCAAAATATAGGATTGACGTCGTGACATTAACATTTGAACGTCGTGATGTCACTAAACAGTTTGTCACATCATGACGTTAGACCACTTAACATCACGATGCCGCTTATTGTGTTGGCCTCATCGAGACAACGAGGTCCCTCATCTTGTCGTGACATTATAGGTCTTTTCTCGTCGCGATGACATTCAAACGACATCGCAATATCACACACTGTTTTTGCAATTCCTAATGGGCATCAACCTACAATTTCTTTACAATCATTACCATACATGTTCAAGTCATCAATAGTCGATATCAATACCATTCAAGCAACTTCTCAAGTTCATTAGTACGTTAATAATTAAAATATCTATGCCATATTACTTATAAACTAGCCACCTAACACATTTCATTCAACTACATATAATCCACGTTTACCATTAGCAAAATACCAAAATGACTCTACTAGGTACATGTCATATAACTAACAAAAGAGGTTCACCAACATTGTTGAGTCCAGGATTTTTGGTTGGATGTTGAAGTCGATGCTTGGGATCTTGAATTGTACCTAGTCTACGCACGAAAAACAAAACCGTACATTGAGCGATAAAGCTCAATGGTATTTTTATAATTCAAATCAAAATAACACACTAAATAATCAATTGCGTACCAAAATTTCAATTCTGAATGAATTGTATAAATACCAACTTATAAAAAATAATTATGTCACTTTTCATTACCAAGTCAAATGATACATTCCAAACCTTACCGAATTGACTTTCTGGCTAGTTATTCATTTTGCGTAACCTTTTATATATCTCGACATTTAATGTCGTATAAAAGTGCTTGTAATCCAACTTAGTAGCATATAATCAATTCCAATCATCTTTCAACAAATTTGCAATGTATATACATATTATTATTCCCTTATTAACCTGACTCGGGCTCGAACAGATACATGGATCTAACCAACAACCAACTTAGCATCCAATACCTCATTGGAAAATCTAAAGTAAATAAATTGTATCCAGCGCTCATCGGTATAATCGAAGTAAAAGTTGTGTCCAACGCTCATCAACACGTAGTTGAAGCAACCCATACTTAATCTATCCTATGGGATGTCAGCTAAATCCAACTTTGCACGAATAATTAATAGGGTAACCAATTATCCAAATCATAATATAGCTCAATTTATAACTCATCATTTTCAATTCATCAACCAATTCATCAATTCATATATATATCATAACATGAGTCAAGCCAATTTCGTATTTTCATCAAGTGATATTATTTTTAATTTTATTCAATTTTACCTTTTATCTTGATAATCAACCAACATCGTATTAGTTCAGTTTGATTAATCATTTTTAACTCACCTCATTACCATAACATGCAAAACAAGGTAACCATGCAACAATTGAAATTAATCAAATCATAGAAATACAAATCGAACACTCGAGTTACTCGTCATCGGCTTTCATCTTTCCTCTCCCTATTGACGTTCCTGCATCGTATTTTGCTACGAATAATAACCTGACAATTCATAATATTAAATTCCAGCTCAAATCACAAATAATTACAAAGTCACATATATTTTACAATTATCCAATTTAGTCCCTAAAACCGAGACTAACCTAACTTTCAATTTAAAGCTCCAAATTGAAATCTAATTTCACTAATGCTTATCAGAGACCTCCTATTTCTTATTTCTACTGCCAATTTAATATTTTATATGGTTTAGTCCCTAATGTAAAAAGTTATAAATTAACTTTACAATTCAGTCCTTTTTTCACATCTAAACTTAAAATCTATCAATTTAACACCTAAAACTTCAAGAAATCAACAATGGCAACTTTCTAAAACTTTAATAGTTTTACAAATTGGTACATGGGTAAGCTAAATCAAGCTCCCATGACCTCAAAAACATAAAAATTACAAGAAAATGACTTGATTGTAACATCTAATTAGTGACCAAAACTTTGAAAACCCTTGGAACCTTTTGTTTTTCTCTTCATGGTTTGTAGGTGGAAGATGACAGAAAGTTTCTCTTTCATTCCACCAAATTGTCTTATTTATAATAGGATTAATTTGTAATTTAGTTTAATTACTTATGTTTTAACTAATTTAACCGTAATTAACTTAGGTTAGTGACTAAATAATCTTACCGTTCACTATTTTTCATTTAAATATGATTTAATTGCTATTTTGGATCTTTGGTTAATTACAATGTCAGTCCTCAAGTCATTTCTTAATTAAAAATCTATAGTGATTGGACTTTAGAATTTAGTCACTAAACCTTAATTAAACACAATTTCGACTAAATTACTTATCCAAAATTCAATTCACTTATATAATAACTTTGTAAGTATTTAATAATATTTATGGGATTGGTTTACGGAAATGGAGTCTCAAACCCGTCTTTTTTGACACAACTAGAAACCGGATCGTTACAATTATAAAAATTATTGAAACTCAACAAACAGTCGTTCTACTTTGGAAAACAAGGTTAGGAATCTCATCGTGGTTAAAATGTTATGTTTTCAGAAGAAAGACCCAAGTTCCCTAAACAAACAACCTATAGAAGAGTATGAAGCCATGAAAAGAGGGAAAAATGGTGCAACTCATATGAAAGTGAATTGAAACCAAGCTTACTCCATCCATATAATCCGAGCCATACTCCATCCATACGATTGAATTTAGAATGTGTATTCTTACACTTCATTCCAGTAACCTTATTCAACCAGTTTATCACAACCTCTCATAGTTGCTTAACACCTCATCAAGTTCTCACAATAAATCAAGCTTACAACTTTCTTATCATTGGTCAAGAGGTTTGTTAGCCATGTAATACTTATTATTCTTCTTTTCCAATTCTCAATTTTTATTGCTCTTTCATTACTTTTAGTTTCTGCTTTTTCTATTCTATTTTACATTTTCTTTTTATTATCTCTGGTAGTAATTACTATGTTAACTCAGTTAGAAATTTTAAACACCGAATTTATTAAAGTTATATATTTCAATAGATCGAATTTAAGTGCTATTTTCATCTAACTTAGAAGGTGTATTCCTACACTCCATTTTCATAACCTTGCTCAACAAGTTTATCACAATCTCTCATTATTATGTCCAACACTTCATCAAATGAATAAATTTGATTATTTGAATTGCTATTGTCTGTATTTTTAAACACTAATCTCTTACAAATAAAATAAATATTAAAATGCTAAATCCTTCAAATATTTTGAACACCTTAATTTCATAAACAAATTGTTCCATCTTAATTTTAAGGGGAAAAAGAAGAGCAAAGTAATTAACTAGAAATTGTAGGGTTTTACCCAGAAGGGAACCCTTCCAGAAATTCTCAAAGGCCAGGGCAGAACCCAGGCCTAAGAGGGGGTTTGGAAATAGTTTTCAACCAGCAATAGACGCGCCTCGGTTAAAACCTCACTAGCTGCGTCATTGCCCCAAGCGCAAAGATGGCTTGACCAGACCTTTTTAGCTTCATTTTATAGCAGGTGCAAGATTTGTCTGAGTTATTGTCCAGCACATGTGGGATATAATAGCCTAATTTTGTATATTTTGTTGTATCCTTGTTTAGCTTCTAGTGTAGTTTTTTTTTTGTTTAACTTCACAAGAAAATTAAATGAATAAATGTGTAATTAAAACTTTTTACCTATATTAAATAATAATAATATAAAAATACGATACATATGATTTTTTTTTACTTGTCTTCTATTCAAGTCAGCCACTTTTAGTGGTTGAATTATTTTGAAGTTTCAATTTTTCTAAATAATTATAAGTTACAAAGTAAAATGCTAAAACATGATTTGAGTAAAAATTAAATTTAAAATATAAATATAATAATACTTTATCATCAATTAAAAATATATCGAATATGGAGGTCATTGCTGATGCAAATGAGTTGAGGTGGATTTTGAGCGCCATGTTTAGTACTTCAAATTGTAAAAGAAAATGTTTTAAGAAATTGAAATTTAAAGCCTGGCATTAAATTTTTTTTTACTACTTTTTTTGCTCGGCCATCAAAATGATTATATTAAAAATAAAACAACCACTGAAAACAGTGGGATTACAAAGATAAAACAACATAAAAAATAACCCAACCAAAAGGATACACCAAAATAAAACCAGAAAACACCAGTAAACCATATAAAACAAGCCACATAAAACAGCTCTAAAAGTCAACTAGAGAAAAATCACCACCAACCGAGCACGATCAAAACTCGGCATTAGCCATGCTGTTGGCGTTGCGGAACAACACCATAAAGACACCATGACACATTCACAAGAATGCCACCATAAAGACACTCGTTGCCTTCAAGTCTTCCTCTGAGATTAGTCAAGCATTTATCCAACTCCATTACCTCCGAGTTTAGAACCCTAAGTTCACTCAATTGATGAAGATCCTCCATCAGCTTCACAAAGACAACAGCCTTAGTGTACAAGTTCCAAACTCCATCTCGATTACGTGGTATTTAATTGAAGAACACGGCACCATGTGTGTGAAGCCATGTAAATGTTATATACAAATAGTAAGCATTGTTTCTATTATCGTAAAACAGTGAAATTTTAAAATCAAATAGCTTCTAGGTTCAATTTAAATGATTAGAACGTAGAACTGAAAAGCCAATTAAATGATTGAACGGCAATTCTATGCGCCAACTACAAATTGAAACAACAATTCTTCAATGAACTTCAGAAATTAAATTAGATACCATCCATTAGGTTTGGACTAAAACTCAAGTACATTAACCCTTAAAATAGTGTCTTTAAACAGATTTACACCTCAATTATTAATACAATCCGAACAAGAAGCTACCGTCTATTGGTTCAAAAGGTTAAAACTACAATCGGAGGGGTGTGCCAGAACGATGCAGCAGTGCAAAACAAAGACGACACTCGAGAACCCCAATAGCAAGCTATTGTTAATGAGCTCTCCCCCTAAAAATATTGATTTAATATCATGCGGATCAATGATCCACGTATCAGATATTAAACTGATAAGAACAGATACTACACTTGATCTTAGCCAAAAGGCCGAGAAAGGTATGAGCTTAAACTCATCTTGATATTTCTTTTATAATGCGTCTCTGCCTTACCCTTGGCTTAAAATTTTGCCCAAACTCTCATATATCTACAAAAGGCTAACCCAAGATCATTTTAGGTCCGCCCATATTATTTTTAATTTTTTTTAAAAAATATTTATTTTATATTATTTTAATATTTAATAATTTTATACATTTTTATTTATTGAATTTTTTTATATAGTCATCTTAACACTATTTTAATGTTTACATTAGAGTAGTATTATATGTTTAGTATAAGTTTATCTTTTTTAATGTGTTTTAAATTATATAATATATAAAAACAATATAATATAAAGTATTATAAACTTAAAAATGGGTCAGGCTAAGAGCGGAAGCCAAAATCTAATAAGAGAGAAATAAAATTTTTGAATTGAAAACTAAGAAGAAAAATTAAGGTGGAACAATTTGTTTATGAAATTAAGGTGTTCAAAATATTTGAAGGATTTAGCATTTTAATATTTATTTTATTTGTAAGAGATTAGTATTTAAAAATACAGACAATAGCAATTCAAATAATCAAATTTATTCATTTGATGAAGTGTTGGACATAATAATGAGAGATTGTGATAAACTTGTTGAGCAAGGTTATGAAAATGGAGTGTAGGAATACACCTTCTAAGTTAGATGAAAATAGCACTTAAATTCGGTCTATTGAAATATATAACTTTAATAAATTCGGTGTTTAAAATTTCTAACTGAGTTAACATAGTAATTACTACCAGAGATAATAAAAAGAAAACGTAAAATAGAATAGAAAAAGCAGAAACTAAAAGTAATGAAAGAGCAATAAAAATTGAGAATTGGAAAAGAAGAATAATAAGTATTACATGGCTAACAAACCTCTTGACCAATGATAAGAAAGTTGTAAGCTTAATTTATTGTGAGAACTTGATGAGGTGTTAAGCAACTATGAGAGGTTGTGATAAACTGGTTGAATAAGGTTACTGGAATGAAGTGTAAGAATAAACATTCTAAATTCAATCGTATGGATGGAGTATGGCTCGGATTATATGGATGGAGTAAGCTTGGTTTCAATTCACTTTCATATGAGTTGCACCATTTTTCCCTCTTTTCATGGCTTCATACTCTTCTATAGGTTGTTTGTTTAGGGAACTTGGGTCTTTCTTCTGAAAACATAACATTTTAACCATGATGAGATTCCTAACCTTGTTTTCCAAAGTAGAACGACTGTTTGTTGAGTTTCAATAATTTTTATAATTGTAACGATCCGGTTTCTAGTGGTGTTGAAAAGACGGGTTTGAGACTCCATTTCCATAAACCAATCCCGTAAATATTATTAAATACTTACAAAGTTATTATATAAGTGAATTGAATTTTGGATAAATAATTTAGTCGAAATTGTGTTTAATTAAGGTTTAGTGACTAAATTCTAAAGTCCAATCACTATAGATTTTTAATTAAGAAATGACTTGAGGACTGACATTGCAGTTAACCAAAGATCCAAAATAGCAATTAAATCATATTTAAATGAAAAATAGTGAATGGTAAGATTTTTTAGTCACTAACCTAAGTTAATTAAGGTTAAATTAGTTAAAACACAATTAATTAAACCAAATTACAAATTAATCCTATTATAAATAAGACAATTTGGTGGAATGAAAGAGAAACTTTCTGTCATCTTCCACCTACAAACCATGAAGAGAAAAACAAAAGGTTCCAAGGGTTTTCAAAGTTTTGGTCACTAATTAGATGTTACAATCAAGTCATTTTCTTTTAATTTTTATGTTTTTGAGGTCATGGGAGCTTGATTTAGCTTACCCATGTACCAATTTGTAAAACTGTTAAAGTTTTAGAAAGTTGCCATTGTTGATTTCTTGAAGTTTTAGGTGTTAAATTGATAGATTTGAAAAGTTTAGATGTGAAAAAAGGACTGAATTGTAAAGTTAATTTATAACTTTGTACATTAGGGACTAAACTATATAAAATATTAAATTGGCAGTAGAAATAAGAAATAGGAGGTCCCTGATAGGCATTAGTGAAATTAGATTTCAATTCAGAGCTTTAAATTGAAAGTTAGGTTAGTCTCGGTTTTACGGACTAAATTGGATAAATTGTGAAATATGTGTGACTTTGTAATTATTTGTGATTTGAGCTGGAATTTAATATTATGTATTGTCAGGCTATTATTCGTAGCAAAATACGATGCGGGAACGTCAATAGGGAGAGGAAAGATGAAAGCCGATGACGAGTAACTCGAGTGTTTGATTTGTATTTCTATGATTTGATTAATTTCAATTGTTGCATAGTTACCTTGTTTTGCATGTTATGGTAATGAGGTGAGTTAAAAATGATTAATCAAACTAAACAAATACGATGTTGGTTGATTATCAAGATAAAGGATAAAATTGAATAAAATTAAAATTAATATCACTTGATGAAAAAACGAAATTTTGATCCCTCAACTTTCTTAAAATTACATTTTGACTTTAAATTTTCCTAAAATTAAATTTTGACCTCGAAAATTTTGCGTCCTCTATAGCTTGGTCTTTCTGGGTATGTCAGAACACCCCAATCAGCATCCGGGCGTGTACTGCCACCTTCAGCTATTTCGATAGTCAGCCTAGGCTCATGATGCCTTCCACTGCCACCTGAAGACAAAGGAAAAGAAGACAAAATCGGTAAGATAAAAAAGGAAAAAATGAGAGGGAAAGGGGTCAGATATCAATAAAAACAAAGCAAAAACAAAAAAAATAGAACAAACAGCTCCAAAAGCCGCACCCCACCGCCACCGCGACCATCACTCTTCCGTCGCCTACACCGCCGCACCACCACCATCACCGAACCAAGCAACCAAGCCATGATAGAGAAAAAAAGCAAAAAATAAAACAAGAGCAGCAAAGAACAACAAAAAAATAAAACAAGAAAAGGAGTAGGAGCCGTGACCACCGAGAACGGGCAGCGGCACCTTTCAATTTGGGACTGTCAAAATTAGAGAGAAAAATAGGGGAAAGAAGAAAAGAAAAAAAAGAATGGGAAGGAAGAAGGGGATGTTAGCGGCTGAAACACCATAGGCCAAGGAGACGGCGGTGGCGGTGAAGGAGGCTAGGGTTTGAAAAAAAGAAAAAGGAAGAAGAAAGAGATAAAAAAGGAAAGAAAAAAAAAAGAAAAAAGAAGAGAAAAAAATAAAAAAATATAGTCGGGACAACCCGACACAACCCATCCGATCCGGAGCTGACCAGGATTCGACCCGATAGCAGCCAGCAGCACCTCTAATAGGCCCAAATCCACCATATCTAACAAGCCTGTCCAGTAGCAGCCCAAGTCTTTAACAGCAAGCCAGCACCCAGCAAGCAGGCCAGACAACCCAGAAGTAGGCAGCCCAACAGTAGGCCTGTTAGCAGAATAAAGAAAAAAAGAAAAGAAAAAAACAACAGCAGCCTAGATTCGGCAGGCCCAACTGCAGTAGCCCAACAGCACAGCCAGCCCACCCCAGCAGCCAGCCCAGTAGCACCGAGCAAGCTGGTTCAGCAGGTCCAACAGTAGAAAAAAAAAGAAAAAAAAAAGATAAAGGGAAAAAAAAAAGAAAAAGAAAAAAAGAGCTCAAGTCGTGTAGCCCGATTCGGTCAAAACCATAACTTTGGGTTTTTGGTAAACTCTCGATCTTTTTTATTTTATTTATTTAGTCTCTGTATTTAAATATTATTCCATTTTAATTAAATTAGCATTTTCATGGCATTTTTGAAATATTATTTTGTTTATTCCATTTTATAATTTTAAATTTAAATAATTTCAACAAATAAGGCAACTAATCGATTTGACATTAAGCTGTTGATTTCATCGCTATGTTGGGTGAATATACATGAGCCAAGAAAAAAATAATAAATAAAATTAAAAGTCTAATAAAAACAGTCCAAATACATGAGCCTAATGTGGCCTAAACCGTTTTTAACCCAAATTAGCCTAAACCTAAGCCCAATATTCTAGCCTAAACCAGAAGTCAGAAACCTTAGCAGCCTCCACACACGCCAGTTAGCATCTGTACGTGCCACGCCACAGCCACCAAGGCCTTCGTCCTCACGTGCCGAACCTTTACCCTCGCGCGCGCTTTCCCACGTACGCCATCGCTACGTGCCACACCTCCATGCGCTGCACCAAGCCACGCCACGTTACCATACGGCCTCTGTATACCTGCAAGAAGGAGAAACAAACGGAAAAGGCATAGAAAGCAAGCAAAAAGAATTGAAACCGCCAGCAAATTAGAAAATAGGAAAAGATAAGAAATTGTAAAAAAGGGGATTCGAGGGGGATTTCATTTTTTTAATCTCGACCTATAAAACAAGGGCAGAGCTTTTTTTGTAAGGGGAGAGAGAGAGAAAAAAGCACAAAAAAACACACGCATTCGAAATACAAAAAATTTTTGAAAGATCAAAAAGGTGATTTATGGGTTTCTTTCTTCTTTGGCTGATTTAGTTTCATTTTCCGTCTTTCTTTTTCTGATTTTCGAAGCTCATTAACCTTTGGTTAAAAGAAACAGTAAAAAAAAGGGAAACGTACCCGGTGGCCGGACCTTTGCTCTCTCTGTAGTCATCGGAGTTGCAGTGAGGGAAGAGAGCTCTGAGGTGACATTTCGTCGAAGCGGCGCAGAGGTTTTAGTTTAGGTTTTTTTTTCTCTGATGAAATGTTAGGCTTTTAGGTTTTTTTTAGTTTTAGCAGTAGGTTTTAAAACGTCGCCATTTGTAGCTAATGCGATAGCTTCAAATCGGAGTCGTCTGGTGGCCCTCGACCTGCGTGGTGACCCGACCCAGGGGAAGGATCCGCGTGTTTTGGGTCTGAGGGGATTTTTGCGCACGTAGTCCTTTTTTTATGATGCATTCAAATAAACCTTTATATTTTGTTTACATTTGGCCGTGCATTTTGTGTTCATTCCGTTTTGGTCCACGCAAAGACGCTGTGTTTTGGGGGTATGGGAAATATTTCCATTTGGTCCCCATGTTATCCGCATGTCGCACTTTGACTCGCCATTTTATTCTGTTTTTGACATTTTTCCTTTGATTTTGTTTGATTTCTAATTTACTCCCAATTAATTCATCTTAATATTTTTTCTATAAATTCATCACTTAATGCTATAAATCTTTTATATTTTTAGATATCATCTTAATATAATTTATGCATACCTTTTTGTTTGTTTTCATTCATGAACGCATATATATATAATAAACTTTAAAATTTTTTTAATAATGCTTTATAGTTTTATATATATACGTATTGGAAATACCTTTGTTATTCTTATGATCTTATGGGTTGTTTAATTTAGGTAGCATATATATATGTTTGCATTATATGTATCGTTGTTTAATCATGTTCTTTTTGTAAGAATTGATTTTCTATTAAAGCTTCATAATCGTTTTATGATCCTAAAAAAAGGGGCTTGGCGTTCATAGATTCCCGAGAGAATCATGCCCTAACTTACTGGGCTTCGATTCTTCTCGATGAACTTAGATAATCAAGCGCCCATTTTATAATAAAAAAACCTCCAATTATTAAAATAAAATTCTTAAGATTTCAAAATTTTAGATCCTAACTTACTGGATATGACATTTTGTTATCTCGATTTTAAAAGAATAAAGGCAATGTCGGTTGTTTAAGAATTTCGAGGGATCAAACCCTAACTTATTGGGTTCGAATTTCTCGATTGACTTAAATAATCGAATCTCCTCTTTAAATCACGTGATTTTCTAAAAAAGAGAACAAATCTAATTTCAAAGATTGAATTGTTATACCCTAACTCATTGAGTGTGGCAATTTATCTCTGCGAAACGAGTACATCTTATTGCTCAACTTGGTTTATTAAAATTTGAAATTAAAAAGGGTTGTATTTTTTAAAATCTTTTCAAAATTTTCGACATTAAAACATCAAACAATCAATTCGGTACTAATTTTGGGCATCACGAGGGTGCTAACCCTTCCTCGTGAGTAAACGACCCCCGAACCTATTTTCTCAAATCTCGCAGACCTAAAATTTATTTTAATGGTGAACCGATCACACCTTAATAAAAGACCGGTGGCAGCTCCCACTTTATTTTTAAAGGTCGATCCCTGTTTTTCAAATTTAAAATTGGTTTTGACAGCTATGTTAGGTGAATATCATTGGCTCGTGTTAAATACGGGACACCCTTCTAGAAAATCGAGAAATTCAAAAATTTTCATGTTTTAATAAAATGTTTATTTTGTAAAATATCAAATTATATTTTAAAGGATATATAATAATATGTAACTTATCAAATTTTTTAACGGATCACGATTAAATATTAAATTGAACTCGTATTTTTAAAAATTAAGACAATGCGCGCTTAACGAGATACCAATTTTGGTCATTACGATGGTGCTAATACCTTCTTCGTGCGTAACCGACTCCTGAACCCTAATTTTCTCTGAATTTTGACGTAGACCTAAAAACGAATCTTTTTTAAAGAAAATTTAAAAGATAATTTTTCTTTTTTAAAAAAAGAATTTAATAGGTGTCCGATCACACCTAGAAAAAATCGGTGGCGACTCATATTTTTTTTAAAAAAAATCGAGACTCTGTTTTCAAATTTTCAATAATCACTTCGACTAGCGCTCGTGCCAAATTTTTAGGTCGCTACAGCTGGCGACTCCACTGGGGACATCCTTTTTTCTTTTAGAGTCGAGTCTGATGTTAAATGTTTGTTGTCAAAATTTTAAAAATTCCTTGTTCAAATTAACTTTTTATCGTGACCCTTGAATTTTGTTTTTGAAAAGTCATGCATCTGTATCATGTTGTAAATATTTTTCTAACTTGTTTTTATCTTTTTGCTTTTTAGCTTTAAATTTTACTATTTTGGTTTTTAGTAAATAAAAAAACAAAAGGTTTATGAGTTTCTCCCCACACACTGTGCACTTGCATTCTTGCATAACATGAGCCCTCTACCCGAGCTCCGTCCGTTTAAGTGGAAGTAAACGCTACGCCTTCATGAGTTAACTTGTCCCTTCTCACAGGCTAGTGAAATACTTCCGGGTTACATATGACTTATGCTTTTGTGAGTTAACTTGTCCCTCCGCATAGGCATAAGTAAATGTAATCCCTTGAATTGAACTCGTAAGCCTGTGATGGGTGATGATTGAGGCTCCGTACTAGCCTTAGTAGGCAACAGTATGGACAATTCGAGTACCTTTCTAGAACCAAAACCACATATAGTGAATCGTACAAGCCACCCAATTAGAGCCATACCGAACCTCCGTCTATTGGATAGTTACCAAATAAGTACACGGGAACGTTGTCCTCTACCTTGTTTTTCTTTTACATTTACATTTTTGCGAAGGAATCGGGTCCGTGTAATAGATTTGGGATCGGGTAGATTATCTGATAAGTATGTGGGGTAGGTTTGTTTCGTAGAGCATGATAGGGTAAAAACATGGGTCAGTTTCTCCAAAAAATGCATGATTAAATTGTTTATTAGATTTATCATGGTTTTTCCTCCGTTTATATTTGTTGTGAGTACTACCTAAGGTTATTTGTCTTCATTTTATTTCTCATCATGCCTCATAGGCATCCTATTAGGAAGGTGTTGATTAGAGGTTGGTTGCCAAAAAAAGGGTTTCTAATGGAAGAGTCAATTACGCAAGTAACCGAGAAAAATGCTGTAGTCTGAGACTGGTCTTTGAGGACCCAGAAAACAAAAAGGGACAATTCAAATGAAGGATACATCTCCAATCTTCCCGAGCTTGTAACTTTGAATGTGTAATGCCCCAAAATTTCTAATTTCGTTATTGTAAAAATATAACATAAATATTTTTCAGCTTTAGTGGTTATGTGTTCTGGAAGTGTTTGCGAGGTCCCAAGTTCAAGCCTTCGCTTGGGTAAATTTTGGTATTTTGAATGAAGTATGTCTTACTATTGGGTAAATTACATTAGAATGGGCCTGCTAGTCTGGTGGTTAAATAGTGTGTTATTATGGTGGAGGTCTTGTGTTCGAATCCCTATGTAGGCAAGGGTATTATTTTTTGCTCAGATTTCAGGATAAAGTTGTGTAATAGGGGGATTCTGAGTAGTGGATGTGTAGTGGGAATTAGGGGATAAGATTAAGGGATTTTGGGGGTATCGAGATTTTATTTTCTTTTTTTCCCATAACCAAATTTTGACTCTCTTTTCCAAAAAAATATTTTGCTATCTATTCTTCTCCCTCTCCTCTTGTAAAAATTCTCTGAGTTTTTCCATCTTTCTCTTCTTTTTCTTCTTCTTGATTTTTCCCTAATCCATTTATTTTCCTTCGTTTTCGCACGCGCTTAGTGCTCGTTTCATTTCGGCAAGTGTTTCTCTTCGTTTCTGTCATGAATATCTTAACGACAGAAGTGGTAATGTTTTTTCTCTACAATTTGGGCGTAGGGGGAGGCTTGGACTAGTGAATTCAATGTTCTCATCTTAACAATAGTTAAACGGAGGGTTATCGTTGGTGGTAAGTTCAGTTTCTGTTCATTCTTGGTTGTCAAGTCACATGTAAATCCATTAAATTGATGTTGAGTATCTTGATTATAGGCTTTGGAGTGCTCGGGGACTATTTTAGCATCAAACAAAACCAGGTGTGTACCCGAAACGCAAAAAAAAAAGGATTTAGCAAAAAGTCGAAATTGCTTGCTGTTTGCACAACAACAGTAGGCTAACTTTGAAAAATAACCATAAATTGTGGAAATCAAATTAGAGGATGTACAAAATATGGAATTAAATCTTATTGAGTCTAGTTTCTCATAGAAGAAACGGTGTAAGTAATGAAATTGTAAATTGTGAGGTACAATAAACTTTGTGAGACAAGGTTAGATTGAATTTGGATTCCCGTGTTCTGACTTTGGAGAATCATTAAAAATTGGAAAAAAATAATTAGGGGTTAAAATTTACATGTTTAAATTTTTAATGAGTCTACTTTCAATAAAAACAAATGAAAACATCATCCAAATTTTGTACTAAGAGATAATTAATTTTTAGCAAAGAATGGATGAAGCTGTCAGACAACAGAACAGGGGTAAGTTTTGAAGATTTTACTGTACTTATTGGCTGAACCAAAAATTCTAAAAATTTTATGATAGAAAGGTATTTGAGTTTAGTTTTAAAGACATCAAGCAGATCTTAATTCAGAATTATATAGCTCAAGATATAAATAATTTAGTAACAGTGACTCAAGTAGATAGCTTTGAAGGAACATATAAGTAAATAGTGAAAACATATATGAATAATTAACTAGCACGGGTTATATTAAAAATGGATCACGTGGCCAAGGCCAATTTGGGCCTAGTGGGCCACATGGGCGTGTGAGCCTATTTTTCTAAAAAGTTCTGTAAGGTTGCACGGGTCACGCAAGTTGACTGTGGACCTACTGTAGGGTCGGTAAGCTTTACTTAGACCCCTATATGTGTGATCTGTCTATCTGATTTCTATACCGAGCATGACTTATGATATCTGAATATATGTACTATTAATTGCATAATGGCATGACATATTTTATATGTTGCATTGCGTCGGGGAGGGTTGATGATATTTGGAGGAAGTGTCTGAAAGGCTATTAAGCATATTATCTGGCAGCTCAGTTGCAACCTTCTGATTATGAGCCGCATTTCGGTACAACATAGTGTATAGGGATGGGTGGGTTGATTTAATCCTCACATGGTGTGTAGGGTTGGACGGAGATGGTGTGTAAAGGCTGGTGGGTAGGATTCTGATTTACTGTATCCGCGTTCTGTATCTGATATGGGCCAAGGCCCTAATGTATTTCTCAAACTATATCTAAATGGGCTAAGGCCCAAACTGATTCTGTGATAGGCATGGGCCTCAGACTGTATCTAACTGGATTCTGTTGTTTATCTGTATGCATGTTTTCTGTGGGGATTACACACTGAGTTTGCGAAAACTCACCCTTTCTCTGTTTAATTTGTACAGGTAATCCCCAGACTTGATGGGTCGATGCAGTAGACGACTCGAAGGTGGCCACACGTAAATATTAGACTGTTTTCTGTTAATGCCTAGAATTTATTACTTATTTGGGGTTTTTGATGTATCTTCTAGACTATGGACTGATTGGCTTTACATTTTGGACTTTATACTATTTTTATGATTTTTTTAAAAACTGCAACTCCACAAAACACAGTTTTTTTTCCAAAAACTAAGGTTTTTCGTAAATAGAAACGATTTTTTTGAAATTAATTAGTTACAAAAGATTTCGCGAAGAGATGATTTTTAAAGCAAATGAACTAGTTTTTTTGAATTAAATAAAAGCTAACTTATTGTAACGATTTTTAAACTTGACAATCTTATTTTCAAATCTCTTTCCGTGTGACATCGCCAAATTCTGCCATAACGTTTAGGCCAGGTTTAGGGTGTTACATTTAGTGGTATCAAAACTAGGTTATAAAACTCAGCTGTGGATTTGGGTTTTAAAACTTGGTTTTGAAGATATAATTTTTAAATGGTTTGAAATATTTTTGACTGAGTATGTGATACACCGAGTCTCCGGCACCGATTCTGTAAGTGTTCTAAAAACTCTGATAAGTTTTTAAAAATATGAGTAGCATACTCTAAAACTACTATAGGTAGTACACTGTATTGAGAACACTATAGATAGTGTATACTGAAAACAGTAGCAAAACTGAAAACTGTAGTAAGACTGCGATTCGTGATAACAAACTCTAAAACTTCTGATACTGTTTTACATAAAATATCTACTAATAGATATCAAAACTGTAACTGATTCATAAAATTGTTAACACATATAAGCTACAAATTCTATGATGAGTGCACGAGGTATCCGCAGATAGAGTACTAGAGGCCGAGGTAGAAGCCGTAGAGGGGCTCGAGCTGAGTCCTCGTCGTTAGGCAACATGTCAAATCTGGATACAAGCGAGACGTCGGTTTCACCTGCTACAGAGATTGGGTCTCATGATCGCATGGCTGGGGACGACGCCTTGTCCCAGGCTATGCTGAGGAGATTAGAGAGGGTTGTTGGGCCCAACACTGGATCTGGGGGCCGAGGGTCGGTTACAGAACAACTCTGATCCAATGGGGCTGAGCTATTCAGGGGTGTCACTAGAGTCGCCCTTAGCGTGGCCGAGTACTGGATGGAGGCCACGGAAAGAATCGTGGACGATCTAAACTTTACCCTTGAATAGAAATTGAAAGGGGTTGTTTCCTTACTTCGCGATGAAGCATACCAATGGTGGCTGACCGTTAAGGAGGGCACTCAGCCTGAACGACTGACTTGGGATTTTTATAAGCCTGTTTTTCAAGTTAAATATGTGGGGGCAAGCTACATTGACACTAGAAGACATGAGTTTCTGAATCTCACGCAAGGGGATCATTCAGTGGCCGAGTATGATACCGAGTTTCTAAGATTAAGCCGCTATACACGATGCATGGTGGCCACTGAATATAAGCGTTGTATCCACTGTGATGATGGACTCAAGGATAGTTTGAGAGTTTTGATAGCTTCGCAGAGGGAGCGTGACTTTTCAGCACTGGTAGAGAAGGAAAAGATCACTGAGGAGGTGAAGCGCGCTGAGTGCCAAAACTGGGATAAGGAGAGAGGAAAGAATAAAAGGGATTTAGAGCCATCGAGTTCTACGATGAGGGCTAAGAAAAAAGGTTAGATCTGGTGGGCCAGTTAGAGTTGGGGCCCTTGTTGCTCCTGCTAGGATCACGCTTTATGGGCATTGTAGAAGACGTCATCCGGGTAAATGTTGGAGGATGACTGAGGCTTGTTTAAGATGTAAGTCTACTGAGCACCGTGTTCGAGAGTGTCCGCTGAGGGCCGATCAGGTGCAAGCTACGGATTCTGGTGCTGCACAGCCACCAGTGGTAGTTCAGTAGTCGCCTAGGGGTTGTGGTCAGGCTAGGGGTGGTAATGGTATGAGTCAGGGACAAAGAACACCGGGCAGAGATGCTGGACAGGCTGAGGCGAGACAGTCGGCTCTAGTTTATGCTGCTCATCGTCGAGAGGATAGAGATGCTTCGAACATTATCATGGGTACGTTTCTTATTTTTATATGCCTTACACTGCGATGATAGATATAGGATTTATGTTTTCCTATGTTGCCTGTTCTATTTCCAAAAACCTAGGAATTTTGGTTGAGAGTACTTCTAGTGAGGTGATTGTGCTGAGCCCGCTAGGACAATCTGTTAGAGTTAGCAAATTGTATAGGGATGTTCCTTTAGAGGTTCAAGGGACGGTATTTTTGGCTGATTTGATAAAGCTTCCGTTTGGGGAGTTCAATATGATATTATGGATGGACTGGTTGGTCAAGCATCGTGTCAGTTTGGATTGTGCAATTAAGAGGGTTGTTTTGAGAACTAAATGGGATAATGAAGTAGTTGTGATTGGGGAACATCGGAATTACTTTGCTAACGTGATCTCTGCGCTAGTAGCTGAAAAATTAGTTCACAAGAGATGTGAGGCGTATATGGCCTACGTAAGTTTTTCGCTTCTTGGAACTCTGCTTTTAAGGACATCAAAACTGTGAGAGATTTTCTTGACATCTTTTCTGATGAGCTACCGGGTTTACCTCTGAATCGAAAAGTGGAGTTTGGGATTGAGCTTCTCCCTGGTACAGCTCTGGTGTCTATCGCTCCCTATAGAATGGCACCGAAAGAGCTTACGGAGCTCAAGGCTCAAATTCAGGAGTTATTGGGTTCATCCGCCCTAGTGTGTCCCCGTAGGGAGCACCGGTACTATTTGTCAAGAAAAAAGATGAATCCATGAGGATGTGTATCGACTATCGACAACTAAATAAATTAACTATTAGGAACAAGTATCCACTTCCAAAGATTGATGATTTGTTTGACCAGTTTTGAGGGGCGTCTGTGTTTTCCAAAATTGACTTGCATTTTGGGTATCATCAGTTGAAGGTTAAAGAAGCTGATGTGCATAAGACGACATTTAGGACTTATTATAGTCACTACGAGTTCCGAGTGATGCCATTTGGACCGACTAATGCACCGACAGTTTTCATGGATCTGATGAACCGAGTGTTTTAGCCCTACTTGGATCGGTTTGTGTGGTATTCATCAATGACATATTGGTTTATTCGAGGACTAAGGATGAGCATGATGAGCACCTTAAGATTGTTCTTCAAATTTTGAGGGAAAAACAGCTCTATGCTAAGTTCAGCAAGTGCGAGTTCTGGTTACGCGAAGTAACATTTCTGGGTCATGTGGTGTCTGCTGAGGGGATTCGAGTCGATTCTCAAAAAATTGAGCCTGTATTGGACTGGAAGCAGCCTGAGAATGTGTTTGAGATTTACAGCTTTTGGGGTTGGCAGGTTATTACCGACGGTTTGTGGAAGGATTTTCACTAATCACAGTACCATTGACTAAGCTGTTGTATAAAGATGTACTGTTTGACTGGACTAATGCGTAGTAAGAGAGCTTTGAGAAGCTTAAGACTGTACTGACTGAGGTTCCAGTTTTGGTACATCCTGAACCTGGAAAGCAGTTCACGGTTTATAGTGATGCATCGCATGTAGGTTTGGGATGTGTATTAATACAGGATGGTAAGGTGGTTGCATATGCGTCCCGTCAGCTTAAGACACACTAGGCGAACTATCTGACTCATGATTTGGTGTTGGCCGCCGTAGTCTTTGCATTGAAAATCTGGAGGCATTATATGTACGGTGAGAAGTGTATTATCTACACTGATCATAAGAGCCTCAATTATCTCCTCACTCAGAAGGAGTTAAATCTTAGGCAGTGTAGATGGGTTGAGGTGCGTAAGGATTATGATTGTACCATTGAGTACCATCCCAACAAGGCCAATGTGGTGGTCGATGCGTTGAGCCGTAGGGCTATGACCGATATGAGAGCGATGTTCGCTCGACTTAGCCTATTCGACAATGGAAGTTTGTTGGCAGAACTTCAAGTCAAACTGACAAGAATTGAATAGATTTGAGGTAAACATTTGGGGGATAAGTCTCTTAGGTTGCGTTTTTATCAGGTTGAGAATGGTGGCACTACTGATTTTGGGATAAATAGTGATGGGGTACTTTGTTTCCGCAGTCGAATTTGTGTACCGAATGATAAGGATTTAAGGCAGTTGATTCTAAGAGAGGCACATGGTATCCCTATACTATGCATCCTGGTGGGAACAAGATGTATCGAGATCTTCGGGAATTGTACTAGTGGCTAGGGTTGAAGCCTGAGGTTACCGACTTCGTTGCTCGCTGTTTGACTTGTCAGCAGGTTAAAGCTGAGCATCAGTTACCTTCGGGTCTGCTATAACTGGTTAAGATACCGTTATGGAAATGGGAGCGAGTAACGATGGACTTCGTTAGTGGGTTGCCTCTAACACCCACTAAGAAAGATTCTGTCTGGGTCATCGTGGATTAGTTGACCAAGTTTGCTCACTACATCCTGGTAAGGATAGACTTTTCTCTTCAAAAATTAACTAAGCTCTACATATCAAAAATAGTGAGACTGCATGGGGTACCTATCTCGATCATTTTCGATCAGGATCCTCGTTTCACGTCTCGATTCTAGAAGAAGCTTCACGAGTCTCTGATTTCAAGATTAGACTTCAGTACTGCTTTCCATTCTCAAACAGATGGTCAGTTCGAGAGGGTGATTCAGATACTGGAGAACATGTTGAAGAGCTGTGTTATTGATTTCGAGTTAATTGGGAGGAGTACATGGCATCTTACAAGGCATTGTACGGTTGTAAGTGTCACACTCCTTTATGTTGGACTGAGTTGGGCGAGCGATGTGTTCTGGGTCCTGAGTTGGTCTCTAAGACAGAGGATAAGGTAAGATTGATTAGGGATCATTTAAAAGCGGCTTCTGATAGGCAAAAATTGTATGCATATTTGAAGAGGCATGAGATCGAGTATTCTGTGGGGGACTTAGTTTTTCTCAAGGTTTCGCCATGGAAAAAGGTTCTGAGGTTCAGTTGCAAGGGCAAACTGAGCCCTCGGTTTATTGGACCTTACCACATTATGAAATTTGTGGGACCTGTCGCTTATCAGTTGGAGTTACCTCCGGAGTTGGACTGTATTCATGATGTTTTTCACGTCTTGATGTTGAGGCACTACTGCTCTGATCCCATGCATATTGTTTCTGCTGAGGAGATTGAGGTTAGGCCAGACTTGACCTTCGAGGAGGAGCTGATTTAGATTCTGGAGCATGATGTAAAGGTCCTTCGAA